>NW_028174323.1:699220-704220 GCF_963971535.1 Notolepis coatsorum | reverse complement strand
TCTCCCCTCCCCTGTCTCGAACGTTGCTAGACTATGCCTCCCACTGGTCGGTTATAGTGAGGATAGAACCCTTGCATCACGTGTCCCCTCCGGTACACGAGGAGGCAGCCTGTCGCATCTTTTCACCGCAGCAGCTCGAACTCTCAGTGGCGAGGAGGAGTAACGCGTGGGAGGCTCACGCCGCCCCCGATACTTCCTGTTTCCGCCGCACAGGCGTCACCCAACCGACCTGTAGGAGTCGCTGTCCACAACGTCCACCCACCGGCTTCCCCACCCTCTAACACTTGCCAATTGTGTTAGTATGACGGCCGGCCAAGCCGGTAGCAACGCAGAGAGCTGCAGCTCGAACCCAGCGTCTCCTGCGTTAGTGGCGAGCGCCTTGCCCACTGCGCCACTCAGCCGCCCTACTTAAGTACTTGAGTAAAAATACACTTTTTTTTTTACTCCACCACCGCGCGCAGCTATCGTCAGTGTGAGCCACAGGCTCCGCGCGGCTGGAGGGGAAACTGTGATAATATGGATCACGGAGCGCGCGGTAAAGCAGCGCCGTATGTAGTTCAAGGTCATTCTGCGTCTCTGTCACATACGTCTCCGTTTGTGATTCCTATAATGAGGAGATCGAGGCTGATGAACACCAGGGACGAGACGAAAACGGACACCTTAAAATAAAACATTCTCGGAAAGATTGAAAACCCCCCAAATAACTCGACCCTCTCACCTCCAATTTGTTTTATTTATTTATAAATTTTCTCTCCAGCTGTTTTTTTCCATTGTGATTCCTATTCTCTTTATCGCCCCTTGCCTCCTGGTTTTTTCTTCTTTTTTTCTCCCCTCCTCGTTCTAAATTAAATGGATCGAGGAACAGGCCGGGTTATTCCTCTATAATGACAGTTGCCTCGGGGACATGATTTCACAAAGCAGTCTCTTTGTCCCTGTTCTCTTAAGGAATGTGTCATCGACTACTACGATGTTGAATCTTTTTAGGGATGGATTAAGAATAGTGGATATTTACTCTTGGCGTGTCTGTAAACCATCACCGCCTAATCTGTTTACAAGACGTAAAGAGGGCAGTGCTAAGCTCGTCACGGGTGGGGTAGTAGTGGAGTAGGCCTCGAGTGCAGGCAAAATGAGGTGGCGGGTCTAAGGGTGTTTAATAACAAATGTAGTTGGACGGCATTCATATATCAGCGTTTATCCAAAGCACTTTACAACTTATGCCTCTCGTTCACCCGTTCACTCACACATTCACACAACAACAGCGTAGTCGTGCAACCATGCAAGGTGCCAACCTGCTCATCGGGAGCAATTAGGGGTTAAGGGTCTTGCTCAAGGACACTTCCAGACGACTGCTCTACCTCCTGAGGCGCTGTTGTTTCAATGTCATTTAAACGGTTCAATGTCATTTAAACGGTTGAGTGAGATGAGATGATGAGAAGATACAGCTGCTCACCATTGGTAAACACACACCCAACAGCATTATTCAAACTACCTACAGTATATATCAGAATTTATATTTGGGTTTGGGAATGAATACAGCTGATTCATGTTGAGTATTGAGTATCACGGCGAGTATCTGTAGGCTATATGCTATCTGTAGGCTATCTGTACGCTATAGGCTATCTTTAGGCTATCTATAGTCTATCTGTACGCTATAGGCTATCTTTAGGCTATCTATAGTCTATCTGTAGGCTATATGCTATCTGTAGGCTATCTGTACGCTATAGGCTATCTGTAGGCTATCTGTATGCTATAGGCTATCTGTAGGCTATAGGCTATCTGTACACTGTAGGCTATAGGCTATCTGTATGCTATAGGCTATCTGTAGGCTATAGGCTATCTGTACACTGTAGGCTATCTGTAGGCTATCTGTATGCTATAGGCTATCTGTAGGCTATAGGCTATCTGTACACTGTAGGCTATCTGTAGGCTATAGGCTATCTGTAGGCTATATGTACACTGTAGGCTATCTGTAAGCTATCTGTAGGCTATCTGTATGCTATAGGCTATCTGTAGGCTATAGGCTATCTGTAGGCTATCTGTAGGCTATAGGCTATCTGTACGCTGTAGGCTATCTGTACGCTGTAGGCTATCTGTAAGCGATCTGTAGGCTATCTGTACGCTGTAGGCTATCTGTACGCTGTAGGCTATCTGTAAGCTATCTGTAGGCTATCTGTACGCTATAGGCTATCTGTACGCTGTAGGCTATCTGTACGCTGTAGGCTATCTGTAAGCTATCTGTAGGCTATCTGTACGCTATAGGCTATCTGTACGCTGTAGGCTATCTGTAAGCTATCTGTAGGCTATCTGTATGCTATAGGCTATCTGTACACTGTAGTGTAGGCTATCTGTAGGCTATAGGCTATCTGTAGGCTATCTCAGCTGGGTAAAATCACCAGCAAATCTGTCACAATGGTGGTCTCGTCAAAATGATTTATGACACCTCATTGCCCATCACTGTCACCTTAGTCTGAAGAAGTTCATTCAAAGGAGTACGAGTTACCTGGCATGAGCAACGGGAGATCTTGTCTTTAGAGGGAAAATCGATGATAGCTGGTGCGGCCGTGATGATGATGATGATGATGGTGATGATGGCGATGAAGAGATGGAGCCAGTAACCATGGATACTGATGCTGCTGCTGTTGCTGCACATGTACATGTAAAGAGACGATGAGAATCAGTGGATTTGAAATGGCTGCTTTTTTATATAGTGCTTTTATCCAAAGCGCTTTACAATTTGTTACTCACATTCACCCATTCACTCACACATTCACTCATACATTCACTCACACATTCACACACCGACGGCGGAGGCAACCATGCAAGGTGCCGACCTGCTCATCGGGACCAATTAAGGGGTTAAGTGTCTTGCTCAAGGACACATCGACACGCTGCCCGGGAGGAGTGGGAATCTAACCGGGAACCTCTGGATTGCCAGACGACTGCTCTACCTCCCCGAGCCACTGTCTCCCCTTTAAAGAAATAAGTACATCTCTAGGAAACATGTGAGCGACAGCAGGGTGGAATCCCGAGGGAGCTGGAGCAGGAAGCACAACATCTGAATGATATCTTTTGGCTTGTTTGTGTGTGTTTGTGGAAGCTTGGTTTATAAGGGTATGGCCATCATTTAAAGGGTAAGTTCAGAATTTTTGAACCTTTTTCCTGTTTACCAATGACGTTGTCGATCGATAGAGTCCTTTCTCAGCACAATCCACGGTAATAATAATAATAATAATAATAATAATAATAATAATAATAATAATGAATTGCATTTATATAGCGCTTTTCTAGACACTCAAAGCACGTTACAATGTAGGGTGGAAATGGCCTCCTTCACCACCACTGGTAGCACCCAACCATGGGCTACGCAGGCTCAATGGCTGCCATACACTGGCACCAGACACACAACACACTACACAATGACTACCATACACTGGCACCAGACACACATCACACTATACACAATGACTACCATACACTGGCACCAGACACACAACACACTACACAATGACTACCATACACTGGCACCCGGCACACATCACACTATACACAATGACTACCATACACTGGCACCAGGCACACATCACACTACACAATGACTACCATACACTGGCACCAGGCACACATCACACTACACAATGACTACCATACACTGGCACCAGGCACACATCACACTACACAATGACTACCATACACTGGCACCAGGCACACATCACACTACACAATGACTACCATACACTGGCACCAGGCACACATCACACTACACAATGACTACCATACACTGGCACCAGACACACAACACACTACACAATGACTACCATACACTGGCACCAGGCACACATCACACTACACAATGACTACCATACACTGGCACCAGGCACACACTACACAATGACTACCATACACTGGCACCAGACACACATCACACTACACAATGACTACCATACACTGGCACCCGGCACACATCACACTATACACAATGACTACCATACACTGGCACCAGGCACACATCACACTACACAATGACTACCATACACTGGCACCCGGCACACATCACACTACACAATGACTACCATACACTGGCACCCGGCACACATCACACTATACACTGACTACCATACACTGGCACCAGGCACACACTACACAATGACTACCATACACTGGCACCAGGCACACATCACACTACACACTGACTACCATACACTGGCACCAGGCACACATCACACTACACAATGACTACCATACACTGGCACCAGACACACATCACACTACACAATGACTACCATACACTGGCACCAGACACACATCACACTACACACTGACTACCATACACTGGCACCAGACACACATCACACTACACAATGACTACCATACACTGGCACCAGGCACACATCACACTACACACAATGGCTGAACGGCTCAGGAGACAGGGATTGATATCAGCCAATTAAGGGGAAGGGATGATTAGGTGGCCTTGATGTCAGAGACCTGATTGGGAATTTGGCCCGGAACGTCGGAGAACGCCCTACTCTTTACGATAGGCGTCCTGGGTTCCTTAACGAACCGAATTCAGTCAGGACTTCGGTTTAGCGTCTCATCCAAAGGACAGCACTCGCAGCTGTACGGTGTCCCTATCACCGTAACACTACAGGGGCATTGTTACTGACTAGTCCAGAGGACAGAGTGCCCCCTGCTGGACAACAACACCACTTTCCGACAGCAGCCTTCAGTTCTGCCCAGGCATAGTTCACCATCTTTCGGGTACCATCGCATGCGCTCATGCTCCACCTCCCCAACGGAGCGGGCGAGACAGGCCGGTAATGAGTCCGGAGCTCTACTCATGTACGGTGTGCTTTATACTGGAACACTGGCAATGAATGAATTCATTGGAACAATGAATATAACTCATCAGTTTCGTCAACATAAATAATCCAATAAGGGCAACGGTTGGTACGAAAGGGATGGCGACGTCTTATAGTATAATATTATAATATTAGTGTAGC
>NW_028174323.1:684220-694220 GCF_963971535.1 Notolepis coatsorum | reverse complement strand
GTACGAGGAAGTCCGAGGTAAGCGACAGCTGTGATTGGAGGATCAAGAAAAGGGGCAGGGTTTGAGATAGGTCTAAAAATCTAAGCAAATGAATAAATGGAAGATGATTAAACAGAAGGTTTTGTAGATACAGTACTGAATTCTGCCATCCGGACACATGCAATTTGAAATATGATTATAGAATATCAGGCCTAAAATGGTTAATGCGAATAAAATGCGATTAATTAGATTAATTAATTACAAATCCTGTAATTAATTAGATAAAAAAAAATTATCGCCTGACAGCACACATTATTATTATTATTATTATTATTATTATTATTATTATTATTATTATTATTATTATTATTATTATTATTATTATTATTATTATTATTATCATCATCATTATTATTGACCCTGGAAAAGAACAGTTGGGCTAAAGCCCTCAACAGCAACAACAGTGTTATGGTTTGACACCGACCCCAAACGCTAACGACACAAGAGAGTAGGATTCAGAGTTGCCAAATACGAGGGCTTGTTTATTTGATAATAAGAATAAGTGAAACAGGGAAAGCAGGTCAACAAGAACAGGTACAATGAACAAGGGGCAAAGTTCTGCTGCTCTGCAGCTTCTCCCGGAAGGGTAGTCTTGGGAAGCAGGAGCAGACCTCTGTACCGCTCTGCAGACTCTCACGGCGGACCTCTCAGATGTTGTGCAAGACCGAGAGAGGGAGAGAGGGAACGGGTCAGTGACAGAGCAGGCTTGAAACGAGCTGGAGGACAGGGTGTTATATTCTTCGTGTTAAACAACACAGTGATGTGCAATATTCCAAAAACAGCCCAAGTGAATATCTTCATGTAAACACACAGTGAGCAAAAATCCAAACACCGTCCAAATGTGAAATACTATCTTCGTGTAAACACACAGTGAGCAAAATCCAATCACAGTCCAAATGTGAAACAATATCTTCGTGTAAATACACAGTGAGCAAAAATCCAAACACAGTCCAAATGTGAAATAATATCTTCGTGTAAATACACAGTGGGAGGTGGAAGATCCCAAAAATATTATTCCATAAAGGAGAGAGCAAAAACGATAATGGCTGGGTGAGTGACTGTCTGACAAAAAGGTGGTAGACTTCAGTGTAAAGGTTACACACGAAAATCGGAAATAGGTCAAGACAGTCAATCTAGAAAAACTCACCCAGACGAGCTGCGTAAAAGGAACAGGAACAACAGTGGAGGCGAGCGCGCGCCACGGAGCAGGTATCCAAGCGAAGGCTTCTAGGAATTCCTGGAGAATAGCACAGTGAAACAGAAGCAACGGGGAAAAACATCCAGCGACAAATCAAGACGAACCAACAACTTAGGGTGGGGAAAACGGGGTATAAATAATGAGGGATCGATTGATTGAAAAGCAGTGACAGCTGGGGAATGTGATTGAAAAGCGTGGGGAAGTGAGAGAACCAATCAGCGACGTCTCAGATGACGTCAGCGGGGAGAAACGTGTGAACGAGGGAATTGAAATACTTGACAGAAAAAATGAATGAAAACAAAGCGAGGGTGGTTAAAGGAACAGAACGAGTGAGAAGGCAAGGACAGAAACCTCACAGTACCCCCCCCTCCACGGGAGCCGCCCGGCAACCAGGCCGACCCGGCTCGTCAGGATGGGCCCGATGGAAGTCGGTGATCAAGCCGGGATCCACGATGAGCTGCCGGGAGACCCAGCTACGCTCCTCAGGGCCGTAACCCTCCCAGTCCACCAGGTATTGGAATCCCCGGCCCCGCCGACGAACGCCCATCAACCGGCGGACCTGCCACTGGGGGTGACCATCCACTAGCACAGGAGGCGGTGGATCAGGAGCTGGAGGCATAAGGGGACTGAGGGAGACGGGCTTAACCCGGGAGACATGGAACACGGGGTGGATGTGCATGGATGCAGGAAGCTTCAGGCGCAGGGCCGCCGGACTGAGTACCTTCAGGACCTCGAAAGGACCGACGAAGCGAGGGTTGAGCTTCTTGGCCGAGGACCGTAGCGGGAGGTCCTTCGCGGAGAGCCACACCCTCTGCCCAGGGCGGTAAGTCGGCGCGGGAACCCGGCGCCGGTCGGCACCACGACAGGCGCGCTCAGATGTCCGGAGCAGCGCGGTCCTGGTGATCTCCCAAACGCGACGGCAGCGGTCGAGGTGGACCTGCACGGAGGGAACTGCCACTTCCGTCTCCAGTGCGGGAAAAAGAGGGGGCTGGTAGCCCAGGGAGGCCTCAAAAGGGGAGAGGCCGGTGGCGGAACTGACCATTGAGTTGATCGAGTATTCAACCCAGGGAAGGAAACGACTCCAGGATGCCGGCCTCTCGGCTGCCACACACCGAAGAGCAGACTCCACGCTCTGGTTCATCCTCTCCGTCTGCCCGTTTGTCTGGGGATGGTAGCCAGAGGAGAGACTGACCGTTGCCCCCAATCCCTTGCAGAAAGCCTGCCATACCTGGGAGGTGAACTGGGGCCCCCGGTCAGAGACGATGTCCTGGGGAAAGCCGTGAAGGCGGAACACGTGGTGCGTCAGGAGGTCCGCCGTCTCGGCTGCTGAGGGAAGCTTGGAGAGGGCCACGAGGTGGACCCCCTTGCTGAATCGATCCACCACGGTCAGAAGGCAGGTGTTCCCCTGGGAGGAGGGTAGACCAGTGACGAAGTCGAGCGCCACATGTGACCACGGACGGCTTGGAACGGGAAGTGGCTGCAAGAGCCCGGAGGGTGCCTGGTGAGAGGCCTTGCTGCGGGCACAGACCGCGCAGGCCAAAACGAACTCCTTGACGTCGTTCCGCATGGTGGGCCACCAGAAACGACGAGCCAGGAAGGAGAACGTGCGATGGACGCCTGGGTGGCAGGCGAACCGGCTGGTATGGCCCCACAGCAGTACCTGGGACCGGACAGAGTCAGGGACGAAGAGACGGCTCCTAGGGACGTTGCTTGGAGCACGTTGGAAGCGTAGGGCACGCCTCACCACACCCTCGATGCCCAAGGTGATGGCTCCAACCACTCGGGCCTCCGGGATGATGGGAGATGGGTCCTCAGAGGGTGGAGCCCCCTTGGAGTGCATCCGGGACAGGGAGTCGGCCTTCGTGTTGCGGGAACCGGGGCGGAAGGTCAGCGAGAAGTCGAACCGACTGAGGAAACTGGCCCATCTCGCCTGCCGACCGTTGAGGCGCCTGGAAGCGCGGATGAACGTTAGGTTCTTGTGGTCCGTCCAGATGGTAAAAGGCTCCTCGGCACCCTCTAGCCAATGACGCCACTCCTCCAGAGCTGCCACGACCGCCAGTAGCTCCCGATTGCCGGTGTCGTAGTTCCTCTCGGCGGGGAGGAAGCGACGCGAGTAGAAGGCGCAAGGATGTACCTTCTGGTCGGAAGGAGAACGCTGAGATAGGACAGCGCCCAGGCCAGAATCCGAGGCGTCCACCTCCACGATGAACTGTCTCTTGGGGTCAGGGTGGAGCAGGATAGGAGCGGAAGTGAACCTTCTCTTGAGGGAGCGGAACGCAGCGCGTGCCGCTGGGGACCAGTCGAACGGCAGAGCGGGGGAGGTCAGCTTGGTAAGAGGCTCCGCCACTTGGCTGTAGTTCCGGATGAACCTTCGGTAGAAGTTTGCGAACCCGAGGAAACTCTGTAGCTCCTTCCGAGTGGTGGGTTCCGGCCAATCCTCCACAGCCTGGATCTTGCGAGGATCCGCTCGGGTCAAGCCCTTCTCCACGATGAAGCCCAGGTAGTCGACGGAGTTGGAGTGGAAACGGCACTTCTCCGCCTTGACGAAGAGCCGATTGTGGAGGAGGCGCTCCAGCACCCGGCGGACATGCAGGATGTGTTCCTCGAGGGTCCTGGAAAAGATAAGAATGTCGTCCAGGTACACCACCACGAACACCTCCAGCATGTCACGGAGGACATCGTTCATGAGTGCCTGGAATACCGCCGGGGCGTTGGTGAGGCCGAACGGCATCACAAGGTACTCATAGTGGCCCCTGGGGGTCTTGAAGGCGGTCTTCCATTCATCGCCCTCACGGATACGGACAAGATGATAGGCACTTCGGAGATCCAGCTTGGTGAAGAACGAGGCCTGGGTCAGTGGCTCGAAGGTGGAGCTCATGAGAGGTAGGGGGTATTTGTTCTTGATGGTGATCTCGTTGAGCTGACGATAGTCGATGCAGGGTCGCAGGTCCCCATCCTTCTTACCAACAAAGAAGAACCCGGCCGCCACCGGGGAGGAGGAAGGCCGAATGAGTCCTGCTTCCAATGACTCAGAGATGTAGAGATCCATCGCCTTCTTCTCCGGGACAGTCAGACTGTAGAGGCGGCTGCCGGGAAGGGGAGCCCCTTGGCGGAGGTCGATGGCGCAGTCATAGGGGCGGTGAGGTGGAAGGGACTGAGCCCTGGTCTTACTGAATACCTCCATGAGGTCGTGGTACTCGGGAGGAATGGACGAGGGATCCGGGGGCAACTCACCAGCCGGTCTCCGGGGCGGGGGACAAGACGCCGCCTGTAGACAGCGGGCGTGACAGGAGGAGCTCCAGCCCCTGATGGTACCGGAGGCCCAGGCGATGTGGGGCTCGTGCAGCGCGAGCCAGGGCCTACCCAGGACCACCGGGACAAGGGGGGATTGGGTAATGAGGAACTGGATCCTCTCTACGTGGTTCCCAGCAATGGTCAGCAAGACTGGGCCGGTCCGTTGAGAGATGTCGGCCAGGCGGTGTTGGTCCAACGAAAAGATCTCCAAGGGCCTCACAAGGGCCTCAAGAGGTATGTTGGCTTGGGTGGCAAACTCGAAGTCGAGGAAGTTCTCGTCTGCCCCAGAGTCGATGAGGGCCTCCACCGTGGCACGTTGGTTCCCCCAGGCCAGGGTGACGCTCAACAGATGGTCAGGCGGTGCGCGGCGCTGGGAATGGGAAAAACGGCTCACCAGGATCTCCCGGGGTCTTGGTGAGCCCGATCTTTTGGCCGGATAGGGCAGTCGGCGAGAAAGTGTCCCGTGCCTCCGCAGTAGAGGCAGAGCTCGGACCTGAGCCTTGCCTGACGCACCACCTGGCTCAGACGAGAGCGTCCCAGTGGCATGGGTTCCTCCTCGCGCACCGGACGGGGAAGCCTGTTACCTTCAGTAGTGTTGGGGACGGGGCGTCCAGGAGTCCGGGGTGCTTCAGGAGGTGACAGTCGGGTCCTCTCGCGCCTTCTCTCCAGGAGGCGTCCGTCAATACGGATGACAAGGCTAAACAGCTCCTCGAGGGAGTCGGGCACCTCCCTGGTAGCGAGCTGGTCCCGGACTGCGTCACTGAGCCCCCTAATGAAGGTTAGGCGAAGAGCAGGTTCGTTCCATCCACTCTCCACCGCCGCCAGTCGAAACTCCATGACATAGTCCGTCACCCTGCTGCTCCCTTGTCGGAAGGTCCCCAACCGGGCTCCAGGGTCCAGACCTCGGGCTGGATGGTGGAACACTCTGTGGAGCTCCGCCACGAAGTCTGGGTAGGAGAACAAAAATTCTGCTTCCATTGCCCAGGAGGAAGTGACCCACTGGGCAGCATGGCCTGAAAGTAGGTTGGTTATATAAGCCACTCGGGACCCATGAGCAGAAAAACGGCTTGGTTGATGACGGAAAACCAACTCACATTGCATGATGAATGTGGCACACTCCTCGGGATTACCGTCGAACAGCCGTGGGACGGAGAGAAGGGGTTCCCGAGGTGCGAGATCTGCTGGGGCTGCGGGGAATGTTCCTGAAGGGTGTGAGAGATGAAAAGAATTAACGGCGTCGCCCAGCGAGTTAAGCTGGGCGAGAATCTCGGACTGTTGTCCCGCCATAGCGGCCATTGAACCCTGCATAGGCAGGACCTGGTCCCTGAGGTCCTGCACCGCAGCCGCAGCCCGCTCTAGTTGGAGACCGTGATCCCTGGTCAACTCGACTTGAAATGCAAGTGCGGTTCTGACCCCCTCTGTGTCGGCTGGGGTCGTCATGGTTGGTTCGTAATGTTATGGTTTGACACCGACCCCAAACGCTAACGACACAAGAGAGTAGGATTCAGAGTTGCCAAATACGAGGGCTTGTTTATTTGATAATAAGAATAAGTGAAACAGGGAAAGCAGGTCAACAAGAACAGGTACAATGAACAAGGGGCAAAGTTCTGCTGCTCTGCAGCTTCTCCCGGAAGGGTAGTCTTGGGAAGCAGGAGCAGACCTCTGTACCGCTCTGCAGACTCTCACGGCGGACCTCTCAGATGTTGTGCAAGACCGAGAGAGGGAGAGAGGGAACGGGTCAGTGACAGAGCAGGCTTGAAACGAGCTGGAGGACAGGGTGTTATATTCTTCGTGTTAAACAACACAGTGATGTGCAATATTCCAAAAACAGCCCAAGTGAATATCTTCATGTAAACACACAGTGAGCAAAAATCCAAACACCGTCCAAATGTGAAATACTATCTTCGTGTAAACACACAGTGAGCAAAATCCAATCACAGTCCAAATGTGAAACAATATCTTCGTGTAAATACACAGTGAGCAAAAATCCAAACACAGTCCAAATGTGAAATAATATCTTCGTGTAAATACACAGTGGGAGGTGGAAGATCCCAAAAATATTATTCCATAAAGGAGAGAGCAAAAACGATAATGGCTGGGTGAGTGACTGTCTGACAAAAAGGTGGTAGACTTCAGTGTAAAGGTTACACACGAAAATCGGAAATAGGTCAAGACAGTCAATCTAGAAAAACTCACCCAGACGAGCTGCGTAAAAGGAACAGGAACAACAGTGGAGGCGAGCGCGCGCCACGGAGCAGGTATCCAAGCGAAGGCTTCTAGGAATTCCTGGAGAATAGCACAGTGAAACAGAAGCAACGGGGAAAAACATCCAGCGACAAATCAAGACGAACCAACAACTTAGGGTGGGGAAAACGGGGTATAAATAATGAGGGATCGATTGATTGAAAAGCAGTGACAGCTGGGGAATGTGATTGAAAAGCGTGGGGAAGTGAGAGAACCAATCAGCGACGTCTCAGATGACGTCAGCGGGGAGAAACGTGTGAACGAGGGAATTGAAATACTTGACAGAAAAAATGAATGAAAACAAAGCGAGGGTGGTTAAAGGAACAGAACGAGTGAGAAGGCAAGGACAGAAACCTCACAAACAGCTCGGTATTCATATGTTAGAGTTATGATCCAATCAGGATTCCACGCTCAGGAGGGGATTTATAACTGGATCACAAGGTCAGAAAGCCACCAAAGGGTTAAAAGAAATAGTGGGAAATTCCATTAGGGATCAGTCTGTTTCTGAGAATAGATGTATAAGAAGAAGAGAGAGGGGGGGGGGGGGGCATGCGTTGGGGTAAGAGTTCATAAGGAACAACTTAGTATAGTTTCCATGAGGTATTGGACGAGGATTACGTATATTATCACTTGTGATCAAAGAGGAGAAACAACAGATTAAGGTGACATGTTGAACAGTGGTGTATTTCAGCTAGGGCTGTCTTAAATACTTCGAAGCTTCGTTCGATGGGCATGGGATTAGAATATGAAAATAAAATTCGAATATATAAAAAATTAAAAAATTCAAAAGTATTATTTTTTGTGTGTGTGTGCAAAATCAACTCTGCCTCTCTTTGTTAACTACAACAAGCGATGCTGTTTGTTATTTAAGATGAGGTCGGACTCGGCACTGACAGATTTGTGTTCATTGTGCTGCTTTTATAAAGCCTCAAATGACGGCTTACAATATTTCATGAAAGCAAAGTGTTTCGTTTGTCTAAGATTTTAAAAGGTTTAAACTTTACAGCACTGACAAAGTTGAACAAAGTGCTGTACAAGTCCCACAACATAAAAAAATAAATAATAATAATTTATAATTTTTTTTTTATCTCGAAGCTTCGAATTAAAATAGAATCTCGGCCCCGAAGCTTCGAATTCCAAAAAAGATTCGAAGGTCAGCCCTAATTTCAGCTATCCTGTCTAAATGACCACACTAGAGACTGTGTTTTCACTGTGTCTTCACTCTCAAAAACATCTCAAAGACCCCATGAAGTCAAACATCCTGTCTGCAACGCATCCTGCACTCGGAAGCGTCGATGAAAACTCCAAGCGCGAGGATATAATCAACGATTTCACCACAATCTCACTCTCTGTCTTCCATCATAGAAACCTTACTGCCGAATGAAAACCAACTAACGTCACTTATCTTTGGTTTATGTTCAAATAAAATCGAACCCAACATTAACATTCAATCTGACATACGGCGTCAGAGAGACTAAACGCGGTCTGGACGCTGTTAAATTGGGGTCTTTATTAAACCGTATCATCCTGCACATTTATACCCACTTCTGTCCCAGATGGGATTCCTGATCTGGGTCAACGTGATCTGAGTGTAGCAGAGTAGTGTTACCTGAAGCCTAGTGTGGTGTGAGGATGGCTGGCGTTATTTTTTTTCATAGCCGCATTTTGCGGAGACGCTCTCTGATGGCCACTGACGTTTCTGGTCATGTGACATGTGGGCCCAATCGTGTGACGCCTGTTTCTACACCGGTTAAGCTTAGGCACTCTTTCGAAGTTGGTTAAGGTTAGACTTTGTCTTTAGAGCAGGGCGATAGAACGCCAGCCCTGATTCCAAACTCTAACCTTAACCAACTTCGAAAGAGTCGCCTAAGCTTAACCAGTGATAAACTAGGCGTTAGGTAGTTTGCATGCTGTTCGAGGCGGAAATGGGCAAAGACACAACTCGTCACGCGATTGAGCGCACATGTCACATGACCAGAAACGTCAGTGGCCAATCAGAGAGCGTCTCCGCAAAATGCGGCTACAAAAAAAAAAAGCGGATTGCTGGTTTGAGCAGCCACACCTGGCCTGCTGGGTCAAGCTAATCAGACCCGAGAGAGTCGAACCCGGGACGGCCGCGTTTGCATTGCAGCGCAGTAACGTGGTGCGTCGCCATGATGGCGCCCGGGTATTTCTACTTTTACTTAAGTAAAGTAACTGTGTACTTCTTCTTCCAGCGCTGCAACCAGACACATCTAATCTAGAAGAAAGGGAAGGGGAAAAAAAAAAGGGGGGAGGGAGGGAGAGGGAGAGGGAGAGGGAGAGGGAGAGGGAGAGGGAGGGGAGAGGGGAGAGGGGAGAGGGAGAGGGAGAGGGAGAGGGAGAGGGAGAGGGAGGGGAGGGGGAGAGAGAGGGAGAGAGGGGGAGAGGGAGAGGGGGGGGGGAGGGAGAGGGGGAGGGAGAGGGAGAGGGAGAGAGAGGAGAGGCAGAGGCAGAGGCAGAGGCAGAGAGGGAGAGGGAGAGGGAGAGGGAGGGGGAGAGAGAGGGAGAGAGGGAGAGGAGAGGGAGAGGAGAGGAGAGGGAGAGGGAGAGAGAGAGGGGGAGAGGGAGAGGGAGAGGGAGGGAGAGGGAGAGGAGAGGGAGAGGGAGAGGGAGAGGGAGAGGAGAGGGAGAGGGAGAGGGAGGGAGGGAGAGGGAGAGGGAGAGGGAGAGGGAGAGGGAGAGGAGGGGGAGAGGGAGGGGGAGAGGGAGAGGGAGGGGGAGAGGGAGGGGGAGGGGGAGAGGGAGGAGAGGGAGGGGGAGAGGGAGAGGGATAGGGAGAGGGAGGGGGAGAGGGAGAGGGAGAGGGAGAGGGAGAGGGAGAGGGAGGGGAGGGGAGAGGGGAGAGGGAGAGGGGGAGGGGAGAGGGAGAGGGAGAGGGAGGGGGAGAGGGAGAGGGAGAGGGGGAGAGGGAGAGGGAGAGGGAGGGGGAGAGGGAGAGGGAGAGGAGGGGGGGGGGAGGGAGAGGGAGAGGGAGAGGGAGAGGGAGGGAGGAGGGAGAGGGAGAGGGAGGGGGAGAGGGAGAGGGAGAGGGAGAGAGAGAGAGGAAGGGAGAGAGAGAGGGAGAGAGAGAGAGAGGGAGGAGAGGGGAGGGGGAGAGGGAGAGGGGGAGGGGGAGGGAGGAGGGGGGAGGGAGAGGAGAGGGAGAGGGAGAGGGAGAGAGAGGAGAGGGAGAGGGAGAGGGCAGAGGAGAGGGGAGGGGGGAAG
>NW_028174323.1:671013-684020 GCF_963971535.1 Notolepis coatsorum | reverse complement strand
CATCTCTCTGAGGGCGAGAGGCAGGTCTTTATCAGGCTTCACCACTCACACACGTGGTGTAGCTATACATCTCTCTGAGGGCGAGAGCAGGTCTCCTCAGGCTTCACCCACTCACACACGTGGTGTAGACACTAGGGCTGTCCCCGACTAAGGATTTGGATGGTCGACTATGATTGGCCAAAATTTGAATTTGCCGTTAGTCGACTATTGGTAGAAGAAAAAAAATTAAATATTTTTTTTTTTAATTTGTTATCATTCCATTTGGCTGTGGGGGGTGCTTAATGTCTGAAGGAGTCGACTGAAGGCTTCTTGTCCTCTGCAAAGCATGCAATTGGTCCACTGATGGATACATCTTGATATTTGTCTAGTCTAGTGTGTTCATTAGATGGGTGAAATCCTCTTTCAGTGCCTCTGTGCTGTTTTCGTAGGCAGTTAGCCTCTGGTATGCGTGCCATTAGCGTTAGCCACGCTTCTAGGCCTCTTTTCTTTTGGAAAGAATGATACAAAATAAAAATAAAAATATATATTTTTTTCTTTTTAATATATTCGACTAAGAGGTTGGCCAGTCGACTACGGCTCCTTTCGACCGATGAGTCGACTAATCGACTTATAGGGGTCAGCCCTAGTAGACACAGAGTGCCATTCTATCCCCAGGCCATCAGGATGCTAAATGAACAATAACACTATGTAACACAAACCATCAAATGCATCACGCACACACATCCACACCCACTCACCCTCACTTTAACAAACCAACACCTCACTGCAGCACCTCACTTTACCCACTTTAGACACTCAACACACTTATATTTATTGGCAAAGATTTTCACAACAACTCATACCTCATCACCTACTGTAAATTGTACCTCATCCCATTTCTGCATTCTGCATTGTACTGTATATTGTAATTGTAACTCAGTTACTTTTCTACTCTGCATTGTATATTGTATATATGTATATACTGAACACTTTTGTCTACGTACTTGACTTCTATTTTATACTTATTGTACTTATTTTATACTTATCTATTTTTATCTTGCACAATCTCTGGAGCAAAACAGAAAGAAGCATTTTCATATAAAAGTATTCTTTTTTTTTATCCACTTTTTCTCCCATTTTCTATATTTTCTCCCATCCCAATTTCGTATCATCCAATTCAACCCTCCCTGTCACGAACGCTGTTTCTTGCCTCCCACAAGCCGGCTGCAATGTGGACTAAGTCATACATAGCACAAGTCCCCTCCGGTACTTGAGGTAACAGCAGTCGCATCTTTTCACCTGCGCAGCTCGATCTCTCAGTGGCGAGGAGTAACGCGTGGGAGGCTCACGCTGCCCCCGACACTTCCTGATTCTACTGCGCAGGCGCACCAACCGACCTGTAGGAGTCGCTGTCCACAACGCCCAATCCCCAGCCATCAGTTTCCCACCCCCTAATACGGCCAATGTGTATTAGTACGGACGACCAGCTAAACTGAAAGCAATGTGGAGCGCTGGGCTCGAACAGGCAAGCCCAGCGTCTCCAGATTTCGTGGCGAGCGCCTTGCCCACTACGCCACGTAGCCGCGCGGCGGGGGCGATGCGTTCGCTCGGCTCGCAGACTCTTTTCAGACGGCATTCAACCTTGTCGTCCTGTTTTTTTATATGCCAACATCATTGGATCCAGTGGCAGCATTTTTACTCAAGTACTAAGTACTTAAATGGGCGCGGCTGGGTGGCGCAGCAGACATTGCGCTCGTCACCAACGCAAGAGACACCGGTCTCGAATCCGGCTGTCAGCGTTGCCTCCGGCTTGGGCCGGCCGTCATACTGACTCAATTGGCAGAGTCAGCGGGGGGGGGGGGGTCGATGGGTGGTAATCTGGTCGTTGTGAACAGCGACTCCTACAGGTCCGTTGGGGGACGCCTGCACAGCAGAGACAGGAAATGGCGGGGGTAGTGTGAGCCTCCCACACGTTACTCCTCGCCACTGAGAGTCCGCGCTGGCAGGTGAAAAGAAGTGACTGGCTGCCTCCACGTGTATCGGAGGGGACACGTGATGCAAGGCTTCTATCCTCCCTGCGCCGGCCAGCGGGGGGCACATGCGAGCAACGATCAGGACAGGGGAGGGGAGAATTGGCACGAGAGGAAAAATTGGGATGGGAGGAAAATCACAGAAAAAAGGAGGAGAAGAAGTAGGTAAAAAAAAAAAGTACTGTACTTAAATACAATTTGGAGCTACTTCTACTTTACGTGAGTATTTTCATTTTAGTGAACTTTATACTTTTACTATTAGTAAAAAAGTTTAAAAGTAAAAGTACTATGGATCGAGGTTTGAATAATAATAATAATACATCTATTTTATATAGCGCTTTTCCAGGTGCTCAAAGACGCTTCACATGGGCAGGAGAGACAAACTATGGCAAAACAAAAAAACAGAACAAAACAGAACAAAAATAATACATGACAAAATAAAATAAAACCGACAGAATTAGAGTCAAAAGCAAGATTAAAAAGGTGAGTTTTGAGGGCTGATTTAAAAGATGTCAGGGTGTTTGAATGCTCCCAAGCACTGGAATACACAAACATCTTGTAGAATACATACTTTTACTTCAGATACTTACATTCAATAGCAAATACTTCTCTACTTTTACTTAAGTAGAAATTTAATGGAGGACTTTTACCAGAGTACTCGTTTATCGTATTATATCAAGTATTAAGTATTATACAATTTCTACTTTTACTTAAAGGAACTGTGTACTTCTTCCACCACTGGTTGCATCTGAATGAATGAATGAATGACTTTATTTGACAATATAAAAAATAAACATGTGACAGAAGAGCACAGTCGGGATATACTGCCAAGGATGAAACACAAAAAAGCTCAGAGCTTATTTCCATTGTGGTCCTTGTAGGGGGGTGGGGGAGTGTGATGCTTAACACATGCATCATACAAAACGTGACATCACAACACATCACATATACCATTTAACATTTATATACATACAGACTCATACAACATCTACTGTAGACTGGCATTGAAGATAGTCCACTGAGTGGGATCAGAATGTTTCAACATCATTCATGGTATCTCTCCTCAGCCCAAGTCTTCAAACAAATCACAACATTTGTTTTGGTTAAATTCCAAACTAGCCCGGAGGTTATGGACTTCCTCTAATGGCACAGAGATACCTAGAAGCGTCTCCCAGAAGTCATTATGTTACTTGCGTTACTCGCACCTGTGCCACGGACGAGGTCTCCTCTATATTGTCGCTTCCTTCCGGTAAAGCATTCCAGAGGTAGATAGAATCTAGTTTTGAGTCAAAATGACCCCCCCCCCCCCCCCTCCCCCCTTGATGATTTTGCGAAGACACATATGTACATGGTATATACCTTTGATTTGGAAGTATTTTGCGTTTCAGGCAAGCAACCCGAACGATTGGGGCATATTGCATATAACGCGTCATATCTCGCGATCTATGAAAAAAGACTGGATTATTTTGGAAAGGGCGATGTTTAGCATGTAACAGTGCACAAACTACAGTATGTAGAAATGAACTGGTTAGTCAGTGATGGACTATGAACAATGCCTGTCAAATGAGCCATACTATTGTCTCCATAGCTATAATACAGAACACACGATGGTCAATAACGCTGGCGCCATTGAGTAAAGATGGGAAAAGAGCGTGGCGGTCAATGAGTTAACTGGCACCGACCCGGCCCCGGGACGTATTGAGGACGATTTGCCCACCAGCGCGAAACACCACCTTTTTTTCTAGCTGTTGTTCATATTTTTAATACAATATATAGATGGAATTAAAGCCCTATTTGTTGCCTGTTGATTGCCGTTTCAGGTGACAAAATCCATTCAGCGGTTCTCATGTTACATGCCGATATGTACACGGCAGATAATTTTTTTTAATACCCGACTCCCGAGGCTATAATTTGGCAATCTCGGAAATTATTGGACAGGGTTGTAACCAATGAGTGTGGCTTTCCAAGGATACCCCACGTGGGGATGAGCGAATGAGGGATCTAGGTGAAAAGTCACGAGCGAAAACAGGAAGAGAAAAAAAACACCAAATGCATTGGAATCAATGAGAAAACTGAAACTGCAGACCAATTTCTTTTTTCAGTTTACCAAAATCGCTCCTAATCACTCATTTCTGAACGGATTTGTATGCAATCTGGACATGTACTACATAAGACTTCAGGCTATGGACCAATGGTGTTTTCCAGCTCAAAATTCTTTTTGGGGATATACTACTTCTGGATATTGCAACTACTACAGAAAAACATGAGTAACACGTTTTTGTACAACTCAAGTTCAGACCTATGTTACTCTATTTCATTAGCACTAAAAGTGAATTGTCTTTATTTTATCAGAAACTACACAATGTTATCTTTCAAAGGAGACCAGGCTCATGCATGTTCTATAAGTATAAAGTATAAAGATCAGCTTTGCAAAAAAAAGTATGCAGTCCTCAAGTTCAAGTTTAAAAATGGCCACTTTTCTGGGCACCAGTTAACCTCTTTATCCCGAGCGGTCCGCTGGCAGACCGCAGATGACATCACGTCATGAATCAATGAATGAATGAATGAAAACTTTATTTAACAGATTGCAGAATGGGTACAATACAGTACGGCTCAATACACACAATTGTTAAGAGGATGCAGACCAGAGAAAGACTTTCGTCTTGTTTCCATCAGGGTCCCCCATTTTCAATTCATATAGACATTTATGACATACACAACATACATGACATTTATGGCATAGGGACATATAGGTATTTAGTACTGATACATTTGTGACATAAACGGTATTCAAATATACAGTACTGTTACCCCTAGATCCTGACAGAGTATATACATATGATGGGGAGGGGACTGTACATTAGGAGGGGGTGGGTGGGTGGGAGAGAAATATACATACGGCGGGGAGGGAATATATACATGCGGTGGGGAGGAGACTGTCTATTAGGAGGTGGTGGGGGTTTTGGGCATTTACGGTGGCCAGTTTCGAATTGCAGCCTCCCGTAGGTGCTCTTTAAGGGCGGTTTTGAATGTGGGCAGGGATTCACATTCCTTTACAGCTTTGGGTAGGGCGTTCCACATTGTTGTGGCATAATTGCGAAACGTGTTTAGTCCCTTGTTTGAGCCGAATCTGGGTTTAACATGATTTGTTGAGCTTCCTCTGGTGTAGTGGTTGTGGTATTCACTGACCTTTGGGAAGAATCAATCTCTCTAGACTGTATGGCATGCCATAATGTTTTTTTTCTTTTTCTTTTCAAATGTAGCCAAGAGTAAAGACCATAATCCTGTCAAAACAGCAGTCATAGTGTATATTTTCAACAACACGTTTGTTTACCAATGGTTTTAATTGTTATTTTAAGGAGATATGAGTTTATGGAAATCTCAGGGCATCGAGTCGGAAAAAGGCGTGGAAAAGCAATACTTTTATTCTGCACATTTCTAAAAGCACTGTGGATGTATTATCTTAATTTCTTTTATATTATTCTACATAAAGATGCTATCTATATAGCACCTTTTAATGTTAGTATTAATATTGGCATTAGTACACTTCTTCTACAGTCGGTCGAGACGGTACTGGAGACGTTTCCTTTCCCCTTATCTTCTATAAAAATAAATAAATAAATGTATTAAAAAAAACGGGAGTGGTTCTTGTATAGTAATAGATGGATATAGCAAATTAGCATAAGGATATATAGTATAACTGTAGATTGTATAGTATAGCATTGTATAGTATATTGTACATAAGACCCAGTGCCTCATCTGTAGCTAACAGTGTATTGCACTATCGCAGGACCTTAGCATGTCTCTTACCATGCTTTTTGTAAACTTTATGTACATTATACCTGTTATGTCTTATTCTTATTACTTGTATTATTGCACAAATGTCTCATTCGTATTACTTGTATTATTGCACAATCGCTGCGGGCATGACCCCCCGCATTTCACTCTATGCTTGTATGCCGTGACAAATAAAACTCTTGACTTGACTTGACTTGACTTCTTCCTCATTCATGAAGACAAGATTGAAGTTGAACTGAAGGGAGCTCCTCCTCAGAGTTTATCGGGCCGCTCTCACCCCGCAGCAGCAGCGAGGGAACAGAGACATCAGAACTCATGCAAAACACTCCCGGTGCTCGTCTCCAAAACTGCATTATTCATGCAGCCAACTACAATTTTACAATGCTAATGAGAGCGGTGGAACACACACACACACACACACACACACACACAGGTCACAGACACACGCACACAGGCTACACACACAGGCTACACACACACACACACACACACACACACACACACACACACACACACACACACACACACACACACACACACACACACACACACACACACACACACACACACACACACACACACACACACACACACACACACACAGGTCACAGACACACGCACACAGGCTACACACACACACATACACACACAGGCTACACACACATACACACACACAGGCTACACACACATACACACACACACACACATCTGCGCTTTGTTAGAAAAAGGAGAATACTTTGTGGCAATGTTTATACACTCAAGAGTGGCAAGATGCATGTGCACAGACACGTGCATACACACACACACACACACACACACACACACACACACACACACACACACACACACACACACACACACACACACACACACACACACACACACACACATAGGCTACACACACACATCCGCGCTTCGTTAGAAAAAGGAGAATACTTTGTGGCAATGTTTATACACTCAAGAGTGGCAAGATGCATGTTGTGCACGTGTAACGGAGGTGCGTGAGTAACATCCACAGTGACGATAAACACGCGTGTGTTGTGAAGTTACTGTGGCAGTAAGCGGGGCTGCGAGTTAAACTCACTTCCCCATAACAGGGTTAATAGACTCATAGGTACGGTACCCAGGAGTGAAGTCACCTCTTAGTGCATCGGTCTATGTTGTCGCCCACGGAGCGGGAGACCCGGGTTCAACTCTACCCTCGGGGCATCGACATTTAATACACAACGCAGAGGAGTCACTTACGATCTGTCACACACAGACACACACACACACACACACACACTTACCCTCTGTGTGTATAGCTGACACATAGCTCCAGTTGTATCTCTTGACGATGTCCACCATGGCTCTAGCCTGCTGGGCGTCTGACGGCACCACCCTCATGAAGTACTTAAACAGGCTCTGTGGAAGACAATGGAGGCGCTCATTAAGGACCAGGTGTGTGTGTGTGTGTGTGTGTGTGTGTGTGTGTGTGTGTGTGTGTGTGTGTGTGTGTGTGTGTGTGTGTGTGTGTGTGATCGTACCAGGTGTGTGTGTGCGTGTGATCGTACCAGGTGTGTGTGTGCATGTGATCGTACCAGGTGTGTGTGTGCATGTGATCGTACCAGGTGTGTGCATGTGATCGTACCAGGTGTGTGCATGTGATCGTACCAGGTGTGTGCATGTGATCGTACCAGGTGTGTGCATGTGATCGTACCAGATGTGTGTGTGCGCGTGTGATCGTACCAGGTGTGTGTGTGCATGTGAACGTACCAGGTGTGTGCATGTGATCATACCAGGTGTGTGCATGTGAACATACCAGGTGTGTGCATGTGAACGTACCAGGTGTGTGCATGTGAACGTACCAGGTGTGTGTGTGTGTGCATGTGATCGTACCAGGTGTGTGTGTGCATGTGATCGTACTTATTTTATTTAAATTTTTGTCAGAAATAAGTTCTCTCTCCTGATTGGATAACGTTTACTGCAGAGCGGAGGGACTGGGAGACCCATGCTACTGACCAGACACTCTATATCAGTGATGGCTGTTTACTGCAGAGCGGAGGGACTGAGAGACCCATGTTACTGACCAGACACTCTATAGCAGTGATGGCTGTTTACTGCAGAGCAGGAGAGACTGGGAGACCCATGTTACTGACCAGACACTCTATATCAGTGATGACTGTTTACTGCAGAGCAGGAGAGACTGAGAGACCCATGCTACTGACCAGACACTCTATAGCAGTGATGGCTGTTTACTGCAGAGCAGGAGAGACTGGGAGACCCATGTTACTGACCAGACACTCTATATCAGTGATGGCTGTTTACTGCAGAGCAGGAGAGACTGGGAGACCCATGTTACTGACCAGACACTCTATATCAGTGATGGCTGTTTACTGCAGAGCAGGAGAGACTGGGAGACCCATGTTACTGACCAGACACTCTATATCAGTGATGACTGTTTACTGCAGAGTGGAGGGACTGGGAGACCCATGTTACTGACCAGACACTCTATATCAGTGATGACTGTTTACTGCAGAGTGGAGGGACTGGGAGACCCATGTTACTGACCAGACACTCTATATCAGTGATGACTGTTTACTGCAGAGTGGAGGGACTGGGAGACCCATGTTACTGACCAGACACTCTATATCAGTGATGACTGTTTACTGCAGAGTGGAGGGACTGGGAGACCCATGTTACTGACCAGACACTCTGTATCAGTGATGGCTGTTTACTGCAGAGCAGAGGGACTGGGAGACCCATGTTACTGACCAGACACTCTATATCAGTGATGGCTGTTTACTGCAGAGTGGAGGGACTGAGAGACCCATGTTACTGACCAGACACTCTATATCAGTGATGGCTGTTTACTGCAGAGCGGAGGGACTGAGAGACCCATGTTACTGACCAGACACTCTATATCAGTGATGACTGTTTACTGCAGAGTGGAGGGACTGGGAGACCCATGTTACTGACCAGACACTATATCAGTGATGGCTGTTTACTGCAGAGCGGAGGGACTGGGAGACCCATGTTACTGACCAGACACTCTATATCAGTGATGGCTGTTTACTGCAGAGTGGAGGGACTGGGAGACCCATGTTACTGACCAGACACTCTATATCAGTGATGGCTGTTTACTGCAGAGTGGAGGGACTGAGAGACCCATGTTACTGACCAGACACTCTGTATCAGTGATGGCTTTCAGAATGTAGACCACTGTAGACCACTTACAAAAGAATACCACTTACAACACCTTTAAGAAAGTGATTATCGATGTATTTATTGCGTATAGACTTTAGTTTATCATTATCTCTACTAAGAATTGGGAATGTTATCCATAGAAAATAGGTATTTAAAAATAAATACAATTGCTTTAGCCCCCCTCTGTGTCTCTGTGTCTCTGTGTCTCTGTGTCTCTGTGTCTCTGTCTCTCTGTGTCTCTGTTTCTCTGTTTCTCTGTGTCTCTCTGTCTCTGTGTCTCTGTGTCTCTCTGTGTCTCTGTGTCTCTCTGTGTCTCTGTGTCTCTGTGTCTCTGTGTCTCTGTGTGTCCCTGTGTCTCTCTGTGTCTCTGTGTCTCTGTGTCTCTGTGTCTCTGTGTCTCTGTGTCTCTCTGTGTCTCTGTGTCTCTCTGTGTCTCTCTGTGTCTCTGTGTCTCTCTGTGTCTCTGTGTGTCTCTGTGTCTCTCTGTGTCTCTCTGTCTCTATGTCTCTGTGTCTCTGTGTCTCTGTGTCTCTGTGTGTCTCTGTGTCTCTGTGTCTCTGTGTCTGTGTGCCTCTGTGTTGCTCGGTGGTTCTGACGGCGCCCCCCACCTTGTCACTCAGGTCCATGCTGGTGGCAGAGTAGGCGATCTGCGGGATGTTGAAGAGCTGCAGGAGGTTCTGGACCTGGATGGCCACCGAGCTGGAGCCCGGTCCTATCAGCCCCACGATGGGCTTCTTGCCCTGCAGCAGCGGGGCCCCCTGCACGCCACCACCACCGCCGCCCTCCGCGCCCTCCGCCCCCGCGCACCGGGCCTGGCTCTCCTCCTCCTCGTTGGACACCAGCGTGTCCCGGATGAACTCGATGCTCTGCTCCAGCGCCACCGCCGAGTGCCAGCACGAGTCCCTGGTTGGAGGGGAACAGAGTGGGAATTTTTTTTTTTTTATCTTTCTTCCCCTCCTTTTTCCCGATTTTTCTCCCCTCCCACCCTTCCTGGTTGTTGCGCACTTTCCCCTACTGTTGGTCCGGGAGACCGGAGACTGTCACATGCTTTCCTCCGACGCATGTGCAGCCTGCCGGCAGGCCAGCCTGGCCGCGCAGGTTCTCACCGGGGAGAGTGTAGCGTGTGGGAGGCCACACTATCTCTCCTCAGTTCCAACCCTCGCTGAGCAGGCGCCCCGACCGAACTGTAGGGGTCGCTGTCCACAACGCCCAGGACCCACCCTTCAGCTTTCCCACCCTCTAATACTGCCAATTGTATCAGTGTGAGAGGCCAGCCAAGCCAATAGCAACGCCGGGAGCTGGATTCGAACAGGCGAATCCTAGTGTCTCCCAGTGTTGGTGACGAACGTAATCTCTGTGCGCCACCTGCCCCCCCGTGTTTTTTTTTTTTCTTTTTTAAACGAATGGCAACAGATGTCGAATGGTTAAGAGAGGATGGATGGATGGCAGCAGACGTGGCCCGGCAGCAGGGGTGTAAAGTACTTGAGTAATTGTACTTTGTTACAATACTTAAGTACTGTTTTTGGGGGATTTGTACTTTACTCTAGTATTATTAGGTTTGTATACTTTGTACTTTTACTCAATTACATTTCAGAGAAAAAAAAACATACTTTTTATTAGGGATGTCCGATATTATCCGCCGATATCGGCATTAAAATGTGATATCGGAAAATATCGGTATCGGTTAAATCTTTTTTTTTTTTTTTTTTTTTTTTTTTTTTTTACATTTATATAACCTTTATTTACCCAGACAAGCAAGTAAGAACAAATTCTGATTTTATTTATTGTCAAAAGTATGCATAATGTTGTGTTAATTCCACAACAAGAGATATGTAATGTTAATTACCTGAAATTATTCCATTTTTGGGGGGAGAAACCCTGCATATATCGGTATCGGTTGATATCGGTTGATATCGGTATCGGAAATTAAGAGTTGGACAATATCGGTATATCGGTATCGGTAAAAAAGCCAATATCGAGCATCCCTACTATTTACTCCTTACATTTAAAATGCAGACCTAAAAAGTACAAAGTAGAAATCTCGCAGGTCCAACCATTTGAATTAGTATATTTGCTTCTCTGGCCGAACTAACGTTAACGTTATTAATCCTGCGGCCGCGCTTTATTTAAAAACAGCCAATCAAATCCCCATCATTCTCTCCATCATTCTCTCCATAGCGAGCTTAAGGGATGTAACAGTGTTTATCAATTCAAAAAAATTTATAAAAAAAAAATATTTAGTCAGTATGAAAATCAAAATGTGATCTGAATGGTGAGATCTTTTTTTTTCTCTTCTCTTTCTTTTCTTTTTTATTCTTTATCATTATTATTTAAAATTTTCTTGTTTAACTGTGGATTGTGTTTCTTTTATAATGGTATAAATGATTATTTGTGTAAATAAGGTTGTACGCCGACCATTAAGAAAATACATGTTAGTTTAGGAATAAGGGGCAGGTAATTATAAGATTTATTCTTCTTCCTGCTCCTTTTGTCCATGGAATGGCTATTTATGATTTTTTTAATGAAGAAACTATGATTGTATTATTCCATGTGGCAAATAAAACTCTGAATCTGAATCTGAATCAATGGAAAATGAACCCGCCCCCCACACCCATGCTGATTGGTCCTTGTGCAAGACTAGAAAGCGGGGATCTTTGATTAAACACCCGCTATCAGAAGAATAGACAGTTACTTTTACTTTTTAGTACTTAAGTACATTTAAAAGTAGAAACTTTTTTACTTTTACTCAAGTGTGTTTTTAGCCAGATACTCCGACTTTTACTCGAGTACGATTTTGAGACGGTATACCCATACTTTCACTTAAGTATAATTTATGTGTACTTTTTACACCCCTGCCGGGCGGCGTTCGTGTTTCCGCGTCTCTGATTGGCCAGGTCATGTGACATGTACGCCCAATCGTGGGACCGCAAGTTTCTACACTGGTTAAGCTTAGGCGCTCTTTCGAAGTTGGTTAAGGTTAGAGTTTGTCTTAGAGCAGGGCGATAGAACACCAGCCCTGATTCCAAACTCTAACCTTAACCAACTTTGAAAGAGTCGCCTAAGCTTAACCAGTGATAAACTAGGCGTTAGGTAGTTTGCAAACTGTTCGACCCGGAAATAGGCGCAGAACTTGCCGTCCCACGATTGGCGCACATGTCACATGACCTGGCCAATCAGAGCGCAAATCGGGAACACGGACGCGTTGGAGAAAAGCTACACGCTGCCCGGCGGTCAGAGAGACCGTCCCGTTAACTGTAGGACGGTCACGGGTTCGATCCCCCGCGGTAGCCAATGTGCCCGTCTGCGCTGAGTTGTCCTTGAGCGAGACGCTGAACCCTGTCCTGCTCCTGAGGGCTGAGCTCTGATCTCGCTGGAGAAATGTGCCTAAACGTATTTGTGTATTTGTGTATTTGTGTATTTGTGTATTCGTGTATTTGCGTATTTGCGTATTTGTGTATTTGTGTATTTGTGTATTTGCGTATTTGTGTATTTGTGTATTTGTGTATTTGCGTATTTGTGTATTTGCGTATTTGTGTATTTGTGTATTTGCGTATTTGTGTATTTGTGTATCTCGGAGGGTTATGCAAAGAACAAATGACCGATCCAGCTCTTAAAAATCGAACCTCTACTGCAAGGGCGCAGTATCTAGGGCTGTCTTAAATACTTCGAAGCTTCAAAGCTTTGTTCGATGGGCATGGGATTCGAATATGAAAATAAAATTTGAATATATTTTTAAAAGAAATAATAATAAATAAAATAAATGTTTGTTGCTAAATCAACTCTGCCTCTCCTTGTTAACTACAACAAGCAATGCTGTTTGTTATTTAAGATGAGGTCGGACTCGGCACTGACAGATTTGTGTTCATTGTGCTGCTTTTATAAAGCCTCAAATGACGGCTTACAATATTTCATGAAAGCAAAGTGTTTCGTTTGTCTTAAGATTTAAAAAGGTTTAAACTTTACAGCACTGACAAAGTTGAACAAAGTGCTGTACAAGTCCCACAACATAAAAAA
>NW_028174323.1:651013-658513 GCF_963971535.1 Notolepis coatsorum | reverse complement strand
TGTTCGGATACTCAGTCTGTTCACTTGAAGAAAGGGGGTTCTCGTACGGAATCCAGTCCTTATAATCCAAATGCTCAGCAGCAAAGCAATAGCTGTAATCAGGGACGTGCACAGGACTTTAGAGGGGCAGGTGCTCAAAGGCTGAAAAGGGCACTGGGCCTGTGCTATTTTTGGGGGGCCTTTTGGGGGGGGTTTGGTGATCAAATATTGAATATTGAACTATAATAATCAGTGCAGGAGCTCACTTATCCTTGAAAGACACTTTTACCACTGACTTAAAAGGCCCATACATCTCCATAAATGTTCAGGGCGGAGGGAATAAGTGCTTACCCTACAGACCCCAAGTCTGTTAGGACAGCAGACTCGGTTGGCACTGCTCAAAACTTACCTATTTAAAATAGCTTTTAAATGAATTATTATCTTTATTTCATTGTCTTATTTTTCTTTATTTCTATACATTTTACTTAAATATTTTATTATAAAGTGTATCATTGTTTTATGTAGTTTCTTTTTCCATTTTATTTGTTCTTTTTTTAATGTCAACATAATATTTAAATTATTCAAATGGTACTCAAACATGTTCCATTGTGATGTCACCAGTGTTGGGCAAGTTACTTTTAAAAAGTAACTAGTTACAGTTACTAGTTACTTCTTCCAAAAAGTAACTAAATTACTTACTCAGTTACAAATTATAAAAGTAACTAGTTACTTCAGAAAGTAACTATTGTGTTACTTTCAAGTACAATTTTTACATAAACAACATACACAAATCTAAACTATTTTAATGTTGCTGTGGGACAAAGTGAGACTAGCCTCCAATCAAATGTCATGTATGTAGATATTATAATTACTATGTTTATATAGTGGATCATACAAATACAAACACAATAGATGTTTTGGAACTTTTGATATGTATTGCCCCTCAACAGGCCACAACTGGGCAACATTAAATTATGCTTGTTAAGCACTATACCAAAAATAAATAACAAATATATACTGATTGATTGAACATTTTAATGAACAGATTGCAGAATGGGTACAGTACAGTACAGCTCAATACACACAATTGTTAAGGGGATGCAGACCAGAGAGACTTTCGTCTTGTTTACATCAGGGTCCCCCATTTTCAATTCATGACATTTATGACATACACAACATACAGATATAAGAATCTAATCTAATCATCTAAACTAATCTAATCGTGACATTTAAGACATGCATGACATACATATATATATCTGAGCACCTGAAGACTGTGCTATTAAACCAGGAAGTGCAGCACTGTTGATAAGGCTGTAGCCTCCACTACTGTAGTGCCCTGCACTGCAACACAACTAACACAAGAGTGAACAAAAAATGCTCATGGACTGTCTGTCGTTGACTGCTCGCTTGTGTTGTTCGTTGGATTAGTTTTGGATTATTTGGGCTCGCCAAACAAACTATCAAAACGTACACGGAACCGCGGTCTGTCGTTGACTGAGTTGTGTTGTTGCTGTGTGTCAGCCTCTGGATTATTTCGAACACCCGCCCACCTCTACCTCTGATTGGCTTACCATGACATTTTACTCAACCTCAGCCAATCGCGCACTGCCCACTAACCAAGGAAAAAAGTATTGCTTCTCAGCGCAGAGATCTCTGTCTGATCTGGAAAAAAACAGCTTCAATCATAGTAACGCACCGCATTTTTTGGCAGTAACGGTAACAGCGTTATTAAGATTGGAAGAGTAATCCGTTTACTCGTTACTGAAAAATATTCCCGTCACTGGATGTCACAGTATGATGTCATAATAGAACATTCTAGAACATTTGTGATGTCATAATAGAACATTCTAGAACATTTGTGATGTCATAGTATGATGTCATAATCAAACATTCTAGAACATTCGTGGGCACCGTATGATGTCATAATAGAACATTCTAGAACATTTCTGTGTCACAGTATGATGTCATAATCAAACATTCTAGAACATTTGTGTAGAGTATATATTCAACAATTCTCAGATCTCAGAAGACAAGTGAAGATCTCACTTGTTGTTCCTGGCTATTTGTCTGTAAGCTTGAATATATTCTGTAGATACAATTTAAAATCCCCACATGGAAAAGGAAACAATGTCCTGTACAATCCTTAATGAGCTGCGTCTGGAGGGAAGGCTCTGTGATGTGGTTATTAAAGTCAACAGCACTGAGTTGAATGCCCACAAGGCCCTCCTGTGTGACTGCAGCGACTATTTCAGGTAAGCTTGGTTCAGGTTAGCTTGTTCAGCTTAGCTTGTTTCAGGTTAGCTTGGTTCAGGTTAGCTCGGTTCATCTTAGCTTGGTTTAGGTTAGCTTGGTTCAGGTTAGCTTGGTTAGCTTGGTTAAGCTTAGCTTGGTTCAGTTTAGCTTGGTTCAGGTTAGCTTGCTTCAGCTTAGCTTGGTTTAGGTTAGCTTGGTTCAGGTTAGCTTGATTGGCTCTACATCTGATTGGCTTACCATGACATTTTACTCAACCTCAGCCAATCGCGCACTGCCCACTAACCAAGGAAAAAAGTATTGCTTCTCAGCGCAGAGATCTGTCTGATCTGGAAAAAAACAGCTTCAATCATAGTAACGCACCGCATTTTTTGGCAGTAACGGTAACAGCGTTATTAAGATTGGAAGAGTAATCCGTTTACTCGTTACTGAAAAATATTCCCATCACTGGATGTCAATAATAGAACATTCTAGAACATTTGTGATGTCATAATAGAACATTCTAGAACATTTGTGATGTCACAGTATGATGTCATAATCAAACATTCTAGAACATTCGTGGGCACCGTATGATGTCATAATAGAACATTCTAGAACATTTCTGTGTCACAGTATGATGTCATAATCAAACATTCTAGAACATTTGTGTAGAGTATATATTCAACAATTCTCAGATCTCAGAAGACAAGTGAAGATCTCACTTGTTGTTCCTGGCTATTTGTCTGTAAGCTTGAATATATTCTGTAGATACAATTTAAAATCCCCACATGGAAAAGGAAACAATGTCCTGTACAATCCTTAATGAGCTGCGTCTGGAGGGAAGGCTCTGTGATGTGGTTATTAAAGTCAACAGCACTGAGTTGAATGCCCACAAGGCCCTCCTGTGTGACTGCAGTGACTATTTCAGGTAAGCTTGGTTCAGGTTAGCTTGTTCAGCTTAGCTTGTTTCAGGTTAGCTTGGTTCAGGTTAGCTCGGTTCATCTTAGCTTGGTTTAGGTTAGCTTGGTTCAGGTTAGCTTGGTTCAGGTTAGCTTGGTTAAGCTTAGCTTGGTTCAGTTTAGCTTGGTTCAGGTTAGCTTGCTTCAGCTTAGCTTGGTTTAGGTTAGCTTGGTTCAGGTTAGCTTGGTTAGTAAACAGATACCATACTGTACTTTTTACTGTACACAGATAATATACAGTACTTCTACTGTAAACATATACTATACTGTACTTCTACTGTAAACATATACTATACTGTACTTCTACTGTAAACAGATAATATACTGTATATATACTGTAAAAAGATAATATACTGTACTTATACTGTAAAAAATATACTATACTGTACGTATACTGTAAAAATATAATATACTGTACTTCTACTGTAAACAGATAATATACTGTACTTATAATGTAAACATATACAATACTGTACTTATACTGTAAACATATATTATACTGTACTTCTACTGTAAACATATAATATACTGTACTTATACTGTAAACATATACTATACTGCACTTCTACTGTAAAATATACTATACTGCACTTCTACTGTAAACAGATAATATACTGTACTTATGTAGCCGGTGTGATCTTGTCTGCGTTGTGTTTAGTCGATTCGACCCCTGTTAAGGGATCGCCCTGAGTGGGAGTTGAACCCCGGACACCCGCGTTGCGGGCGGCATCACAGACCACTAAGCAAGAAGTGAATTCACTTCTTGCTTCCGGGTCTGGATGCCTCTGGGGAGTGAGTTTACTTCCAGTACCGCTTACCATCCACAGCCACGTCACTACTTGTACCCGTGACTGTGGATATACTGCGGTACCTCCGTTACACTTATACTGTAAAAATATACTATACTGCACTTCTACTGTAAACATATAATATACTGTACTTCTACTGTAAACATATACAATACTGTACTTATACTGTAAACATATATTATACTGTACTTCGACTGTAAACATATAATATACTGTACTTATACTGTAAACATATACTATACTGTACTTATACTGTAACATATAATATACTGCACTTCTACTGTAAACATATATGATACTGTACTTCTACTGTAAACATATACTATACTGTATTTCTACTGTAAACATATAATATACTGTACTTCTACTGTAAACATATACTATACTGTACTTCTACTGTAAACAGATACTATACTGTACTTATACTGTAAACAGATACTATACTGTACTTCTACTGTAAACAGATACTATACTGTATTTCTACCCTAAAAAGATACTATACTCCATCTCTGCATCGTGTGCCACTTTGAGGAGATGTTGCACGTCTCACAGGAGTTTGTGGAGCTGTCCCTGCAGCAACTGGTGGACATCATCGAGAGGGATGAACTGAACGTGAAGAGCGAGGAGACGGTGTTCGAGGCCGTCCTCCGTTGGATCGACCACTCTTGTGAGGAGCGTAAAGCAGACATCCCTTTGCTGCTGCCCAAGGTAACTAATTGTATTATGGATACGCAAACATGGTTGCTATTGCCTGAGCCACATTTATTTTATTTATTTTTTTATTATTTTACTTTTCCTTGTTTGTCTGTCTCTTGCCAAGGTCATTATGATTCATGTTACTGTTATTATTGTTGTCGTCGCTGTTGTCATTGTTATTATTATTATTATTATTATTATTATTATTATTATTATTATTATTATTATTATTATTATTATTATTATTATTATTATTATTATTATTATTATTATTATTATTATTATTATTATTATTATTATTATTATTGTTGTACTGTTATGTTCTGTTTTATGTATGAAAATTAAATAAAAACATTTATAAAAAAAAATAAAAAAAATAATTGTATTACTGTGCATTACATTAAAACAACACTAGGTTCCCTAGTACAGTGGTTGTCAAACATTTGGGTCCAAACTGTTCCCTAGCAACAGAAACCGTCTACAACCGATGTCTAAGTTGTACCCGCTGTCTGCTTGTCTCTTCCCAGGTTCGCATGGGCTTGATGAGGCCTGACTACTTGCTGAACAACGTCCAGAACAACCCTGTGGTGAGGGACAGCCACGACTGCAGGCCCCTCATCCTCAGCATCCTGAACCCCTCTGGCTCCGACAGGCTCCTAAACCCCCTGACCCGCCCACGCCGGCCCCAGGAGGTCCTATTGGCCATCGGAGGCCGGGGTGGCGGCACCACCACCATGGAGGCTTACGATATCCGAGCAGGTGGATGGATGGACGTGAGCGTTGAGGGGGAGAGTCCCCGGTGGGAGCACGGCACCGCTTATCTCCACGGTCTGGTCTACTGCGTCGGTGGCTGGGACGACAGAAAGACTCTCAACAGTGTGCGCAGGTTCAACCCCGTCACTCGCAGCTGGCTGCAGGCGGCTCCCATGCACTCACGCCGCCGTGAGCTCAGCGTGGTCGTGTTGGACGGCTGTATCTACGCCATGGGAGGGTGGGACGGACACGTGTTCCTGAACAGCGCCGAGCGCTACGAGCCTGAAACCGACCAGTGGACAGTGATCTCACCCATGCTGGAGCACAGGGTCGCCGCCGGGGCAGCAGCCCTCCAGGGCAAGGTGGGTGGAACTGAGGGACACAGGGTGCTAGATGAACACAAGGAACGTTAGATCAGAAATCATAAATGTGTCACCTAGCAGCGCTTGCGACCACAACTCGGCCCGCCCCTTTGTTGGCTAGACCTTCTAGAGTTTTCTCTTTTTTTTTTATGTGTTTTTTTCTTTTCTTCACATTATTATAAATTGAATGTATAAGTACTTGTTTACTATAAAAACGAACAGTTAGAATATCTAAAATAGTGTCAAACCTGTGTTTAAATTTAGGTTGTTCACGGACTTTATTTCAATGAAACGGGGGCGTAATTACTGTATTTGCATGTGAATCAAACCTAGCCTGCAGCCCGCAGAGATTTACATTGGGGGAGTGTTTGAAGCGACGCACTGGCTGTTTACACTTTCAATGGGATTAGCACTCTGGATCAGAAAGAGATGAATGCATTGGATCTAATGAACGAGTACATGAACTTTGTTAAACCAGTTGATTCAGTCTCTGGCTCTCTGCTCACCGGTGAAAACACCGCGCTATTCAACGAAATTAACTGAGATCGGTCGAGATGCGTCTGCATGGGTAAGTTTAAGAATGTTTGTTTATGTTTACAGTAGCATGTTTACAATTCCGCATCTTTGATAAAACTACACCAAGTTTTTCTGCCGACCACAAGTCCAACCATGTCACGTTTATTACATTAACGTTAGCGTTCGTCTTGTTTACATCAGGGTCCCCCATTTTCAATGCATCATAACATTGACATACATGAACACAACGCATTGTAACGTTAACGCAGCTGTCAACTGTACTTTACTATGGAATATACATGTATATTATCGCGACGCGTCGTCACAGACTAAACAGTGTTGTGAACACAACACATTGTAACGTTAACGCAGCTGTCAACTGTACTTTACTATGGAATATACATGTATATTATCGCGACGCGTCGTCACAGACTAAACAGTGTTGTGAACACAACACATTGTAACGTTAACGCAGCTGTCAACTGTACTTTACTATGGAATATACATGTATATTATCGCGACGCGTCATCACAGACTAAACAGTGTTGTGAACACAACACATTGTAACGTTAACGCAGCTGTCAACTGTACTTTACTATGGAATATACATGTATTGTTAGAAAATGTTTTGGATCTAAATCACTTGGAGTTTGAAAGTGATATCAGAAGAAACTACTCAACCTCGGCTGTCTTTAACTATGATTGAACACAACACTCTAACTCACCATGTTTAGATAATAAAGTACTCAACCTCTACTTGTCTACTGTCTGACTGAACACAACACTCTAACTTACCATGTTTAGATAATGAAGTACTCAACCTCTACTGTATTTAACTATGAGTGAACACAACACTCTAACTTACCATCTTTAGATAATGAAGTACTCAACCTCTACTGTATTTAACTATGAGTGAACACAACACTATAACTTACCATCTTTAGATAATAAAGTACTCAACCTCTACTGTATTTAACTGAGTGAACACAAAAGTTAGAGTGTTGTGTTCACTCATAGTTAAATACAGTAGAGGTTGAGTACTTCATTATCTAAACATGGTAAGTTAGAGTGTTGTGTTCACTCATAGTTAAATACAGTAGAGGTTGAGTACTTCATTATCTAAACATGGTAAGTTAGAGTGTTGTGTTCACTCATAGTTAAATACAGTAGAGGTTGAGTACTTCATTATCTAAA
>NW_028174323.1:543513-646013 GCF_963971535.1 Notolepis coatsorum | reverse complement strand
TATACTATACTGTAATGTGTACTGTAATGTGTACTATATGTGTGCACTGAAATGTGTACTATATGTATCTACTATGTATGTATGTAAAAAAAAATGATTTTTTTTAAGCGTAAGTCTTCAGGGGTAGGGCCCGACAAGCCTAGTGCTTCTCCCTAGCCCTTTTCGGACAATTGGACAATGCTGCAATAGCAGCTGGTAAAAGTGTGGTGATTTATGGAATGACCGTTGTTATGTGTCGAAAGCCCGAAATAAAGAATTACTGAACTGAACTATCAGCCAAAGGTGGTGCATTAGTTTGTGTAATGTAATGTAATATCTGTTTGTAGTTTGTGTAATGTAATGTAATATCTGTTTTTAGTTTGTGTAATGTAATGTAATATCTGTTTGTAGTTTGTGTAATGTAATGTAATATCTGTTTTTAGTTTGCACATAATATGGGAACTTTTATCCATATGGTTGAGCCTGTTAGGAATTGCACCCCCAACCCAAGCAGATTGCAGATCACTCTCTCTATATGGAGGTAAAAAAGAAAATATGGTAAAAATAATTGGCATAAAAATGGCACTTTTTTATGAGGCACAAAAGGGCATGTGCTTGTGCACCCATTGGGCTCTATGTGTGCACGTGCCTGCTAGCTGTGCCCTTGAGCAAGGCACCTCAGCTTTAACCGCTCTAGTGTTAGCTGCTCAGGGGCCAGTAGTAGAGTGCCTGACCATATGTCTTTATAATAATAATAATAATAATACATTTTATTTATAAGGCGCCTTTCAAGACACTCAAGGTCGCCGTACAACAATTAAAATGCTGAAGGCTCTTGACCCCATGGTGGACAGACGGGCTGGGGGGACGGTCAGGTTGATGGAGGAGGCAGACCTGAGGGACCGGGTGGGAATGTTGATGTGGAGGAGGTCGGACAGGTATGGAGGGGCGAGGTTGTGGATGGCCTTGAATGTATGGAGGAGGATCTTGTAGTCTATGCTGTGTTTAATGGGAAGCCAGTGTAGTTGGCGTAGGACGCAGGGACGTGCACAGGACTTTAGAGGGGCAGGTGCTCAAAGGCTGAAAAGGGCACTGGGCCTGTGCTATTTTTGGGGGGCCTTTTTGGGTGGGAGGGGCCTTTTTATGCTTTTGGGGGGGGTTTGGTGATCAAATATTGAATATTGAACTATGTGATACTAAGCACAACTAAGCACAACAACAGCCTGCTCCTGAACATTGGGACATTGAAAATTTTTGGGTGGGAGGGGCCTTTTTATGCTTTTGGGGGGGGGTTTGGTGATCAAATATTGAATATTGAACTATGTGATACTAAGCACAACTAAGCACAACAACAGCCTGCTCCTGAACATTGGTAAAACCAAGGAGCTGATCGTGGATTATAGGAGAGGACAGCAGGAGACACACACACCACTGAGGATAAACGGGGCCAGCGGGGACAGGGTGAGCAGCTTTAAGTACCTGGGGGTCCACATCTCAGAGGACCTGACATGGACAACACACATAGACTCAGTCGTAAAGAAGGCGAAGCAGCGCCTCTACCACCTGAGACAGTTAAAGGCCAACCTCTAGGTTAAACCCTACTGATCAATTATGGGTAGTTTACATCATTGGTATCTAATTTCATTATTTATTTTTTTCCATTTGACACCGGAAATGCCACTCTGAAAGAGTTAAAAAGGTCCACGCACGAATAACATGCACGCGCGAATCAAAAAAGCTTATCAAATGCCGACGTCACAACAGGTGTGGCTTGCATATTAATGAGCCGAATCTAATGTTGCTTTTCCACTAAAATAAAGTACTCAGTTTGTCTCCGTGTGGGGAGGCGGGGCTGCTGGTGATCAGCATGAGAGCTCCAGAAATGTCACGTGAAAAACTGCAGACCACTGATTGGTCAGAAGAGAGACGCGTCACTGTTTGGGGAGTCTGAACGAAAACAGAACGCCGCCATCTTTAATGTCTCGCGTAGGATGTCTTATGTATGTTTGCAGCAAGAAACAAGTACAATAAAAAAGGATACAGTCACTGTGTATTCTGCCTCATTTATTGATGAAACAAAACCGACATCAACACAATTTGCCACCGAGCGGAGAGTTTAGTCTGACAAAAAGATTGCTGATTAGTTACGCTTGTTGTTGGGGGTTAGGGACGTAAAGTTAGTTAGCCTAATGCTAACGTTAGCAGATAGACACGAGAGGCTAGGTAACGTTAAAGCTTGTAGAATAGACACAATGAGGTAACGTTAGCGTTAGCATAATAGACACAACGAGAGTCTGGTTAATGTTGTTATTTGTGTGCCCCCGTCCCCGCGGAGGAGCTTGTGGACTCGACAACAGCGGCGGCCGCAGGGCACCGGAGCCCGCAGCGCTAGTTAGCTCATAGCTATCGTGTAACACTAGCCTTTGCGGGCTCGGGCGCCCTGCGGCTGCCGCCGCCGTCGCGTCCATGGGCCCCCCGGCAGGGCACCCGTGGGGACGGGTCGGGGTGTACAGAAAGGAGAGAACCATTTTGGGTCGGCCGTTCATGCCGGCCAGCGAGCCGGATGTCGGGATATGTTGTTAGCACAATAGCTACCAAGCTAAGCTATGTTCTGTTTCGTTAAGGGGCTCAGCTTGGCATCACCTACTGCACTCCCTCGCGTACGTGCACGCGCACTGAATAACATTCCACAAATATACCTTTAATACCAGTATTAGTCTGACCACACCCCTCATCAGCTTACCTTCATAAGCAGGTGTGTGGTCACCTGCTCTCCTCCTTCTCGCTTTCACCACAAGGAAAGTGCCTCGGTAGTACCCCACTTGACGTGTTGTTAGTTGAAAAGAGTTGTGACTGGTTTACATTGTGCTTAACCTTTTCTTCTCTCACTTTGTTGTATAAGAAAAGGTTTGGGTCATAATGTATTCCGCGGAGAGTAGACCCGCTAGACCTACTCTTCACCACCGGTTCTCCATTCCCGCCTCCGTCGTGCGCTTCGGTGCTGGGCTGTTGCCACTCTCGTGGTTGCCGACCCAGCCTGGGAGACTGCCGGTGGATAGTTTTCCTCACCGACGAGCCGAGGGTTCGGTGCCGTCGCTCCGGCGATGGCCTGATCTCGACTCTGGTTCCTCTGGTTCTGGGGAATCGCCCGTTGATGAACGGGGGATTGTTTTGGAGCCGGAGGATTTGCGACGAAAACTTTTTGCGTCTGCTCGCTCGCGTCGCAAGATGGTGGCATGCAGACGCGAACGGCCTGGGTTTGGGGAATTGCTGGAGACCAGCGAGGATGCGTCCGACTCTGGATTTCTGATGGAAACTGAGGACTTCATGGAGGAGGCGGACGGATTCTTGTATGATGGTCCCGTGGAGGAGAGTATCCCTCCTCCGGAGACCCCGGAGGGGGGAGAAATGGCTCCATGGGGCGCCTTGTTCGAGGATGTCGAGGAACCACCTTGGCCTCATCAGCAGGATGCCCTACTGTCGGCCGCATCGGATTGTGGCTCCTTGACCAGTCGCAGCCTGCTGTATGCGAGGGATGCGGGGTCGGTGGAGGAAGGTTTGCAGGGGGAACTGCGGGCCTTGTTTCCCGAGCTCATGGCGGTAGCCGCCACCGCAAACGGTGTGCCGCTGCCGCTGCCATTGCCTGCACCTGTCCCTGATGACCTCATAGGCCATCCCTGGCAGCGTCCCCCAGTGAGAGGGGTGGACGTTGTCTACCCATTTTTCCCATCGATGGGGGCCTATGTTCGTCGGGGTCAGGCGGTGTCCAACATCATGGGACTAACTCCCGCCTACGTACCAGTTACGCGGGTGTCGGGGTTAGTCAAAGGTATGGGGGAGGGCGTGCCTCGGCTTGACAATCCGATGGCCGCGCTCCTCTGTCCGGATATGGTGTGAGAACCCCTATGCAAGCCGGTCCTCCAGGGGAAGTCGGCTAGGCGATTGGCTTATTGGGGTGACCAGTCATTCATCGCTGGTACACAATCGCTGGCTACGGCGTCTAACATCGCCCACCTGGCTAGATTTGTATCGGGGATAATGACGGGCGGCACGGATCTGAACGAGGTAAAATGCGTTCAGATCACCCAGGCTGCGGGAGCTGTCCTGCACCTTTCCCAGGTGCTGGCCATAGCCATGGGGAAAGTGCGCGCCCTGGCCACCCTGGGCCAGCGTCACCTTTGGCTGGAGCAGGCCCGTGTGCCAGAGAAGAAGAGAGCCCCTCTTCTGACGGCCGCCCTCTCCGACGCTGGCCTGTTCGGGAAGGCCCTGCAATTGATGACCTCAACATGCAGAGAAATGGCAGAGGAGAGATCCGTCCTCCAACCCCATTTTCCGCCTCCCGTCCTTGCCGGTGGGGGCAGAAGGCTTCCGCGACGTCGAGCTGTCTCCGTCGCCGCTACCACTGCCTCCGCCGCCGCTGCTGGCCCTGCCAAGAGGGCCAGGGGACGAAACGGCGCTTCGGCCACCGCCGGCCCATCCCAGACCGGAGGAGACGGTAGGGAACATCGTGTCCAGCAGAGTGTAACCTACCGTCCCTCCGGGGCTCCCCGGGGTGGCAAGACTCGAGCGGCGCGAGGTGGCGGACGCCGTTAGGAGTGACTTTTTCCCCTCTGTGTCCCCTCCCCTACACCCTTCCCGGCCCCTCTGTGATATTGTGCCTTACACTTATTAGTTTAATAAAAAAAGTTCCCCGACATAAGGGGGACTGTGTTTGGCCGAACAAACTGTGTGTTTCTTCATACAAATCATATGGTGGGGTTGTGTATATATGAATCTACCCTGTTTACGTTGGGGGGTGAGTTGTGTTGTGTTACGAGGTTAAGCAAGGTCTGCAACTTACACTCGGTAATAGGTTCTATTTAGCTTGATGCTCCACATGCAATTAGAACTGGTGTTATTCCATTGCTTTAACTAAGTATATGTGTTTTCACAATGCTGTGTTGTTAGTTGCAGTAATGCTCGTACGCACACTTTTCACGGCCTAGCCGTTACTCTTGTTCGGCGTTCTTCCTATGTATGACATAGGCAACGGGTATGGGATTCACGCACAGGCGACTTGTGTTTTGTTGTAAACCCTTTACACTTTTTGTGGGTAGCAGGCATTGTATTAGCTTATGCTATGCATTGCTTTCTACCGGAGGTTTTTCAAGATGGCTACGGTTGTGTTCTGTGTGTAGGGATAAAGGGTGTGTTTTCGGGAGGGGGTGTCGAATAAACCCTCCTTTTTCCCACTTGATTGGTTTAGAGGATTTTTGATCTTTTCTGCTGAGCCAGTCAGGGCCAAGCCAGTGCTTGACAGGGGGGGGGGGGGGGGGGGGGGGGGGGGGGAGGGGTATTCTACCGACTCCTGTTACATGACAGGATCCGGTGGGTTTTTCCCCGCCCGTTGTAGCGTTGTTGCTATGGCGACGCCTTCCATGAGCTGGTGTCTTAAAGATGTCGAGGTTGGGCGCAGGGCTTACAGGCCTGCTGCGCCCGGGTTATGTGTCAAACTTGAGTCTATTGGTCACGTGTCTCACAGTTTACATATCTTTTTTCTTGACCGTAGTCTCATGTGGGAAGGTGTTTCTGGGAGAGTCTGGTCTTACACTCTGATTAAAAGAAGTGACTGGATTAAAATCATGTGAAAAACAGGGTTTTTACTCCCAGCTGTGCAGTTGGGTCATACGGGTGATGCCTTTTCTTTATTTTTATAAAGAGTTGAATGTGTCTTGATGGATTGGAAATGAGGGTCCCTGATGGAAACAAGACTAACGTCTTTCTCAGGTCTGCCTCCCCTTATCTTTTTGTGTGTATTCCTGTACTGCAGTCTGTTGGGTAAATTTTTTCATTCATTCATTCATGGAGTTGGTTGCATCTCGCCCCTCTTGTCGTTTCCCTGGGCGTCTTGGGGATTCAATATGGTGGTCTAAACGGCCTATTGTTGATGTGGGTATGTCCAAACGCACACATAGTGCTGGCTCAGGATGTGCTTTTGGGCCATTTGCTGACTGGCGCGCCTTGTTTGCTTGGGTGAAACAGCGTTTTTATGGAGCAATTGGGATGGGGGTTTTTCCTCTTCCGACATCCTGTGTGTTGTCGATGGGTTCCCGTTCATGTCAGGGGATGATGACGGAATGGGTCTGGACATATGGGGAAGGGTCTCACGCCCTAGGGGTGGGCCACCGGACGCGGTTCATACCGACACGTCTGGGTGGCGCCTTCTTTTTTGTGTTGGGATCAAACGCGCATATCTGCCCCTTCTCCTGGGGTTGGCAGGTCGGCGTGATTAGGGCACGGGACTGGTTCTGGTCGCGCTGGTCCAGATCAGTTGCACCCGTTGTCCGCTGGGGATGCAGATCTGCTGTTCTGGTACCCTGAGGGACTTGGGGTTTTTTTTCAGGGGGAAAAATGCTAGGTCGATCCGGGTGTCACAGGGTTGAGCGTTATGGGACCCTTGTTGGGTGCGTTGTATTCTGCACTGTCGTAATGGCTTACGGCCGTGCCGACCTGTACGCGTCCGATCTCGTCGGATCTCGGCCGCTGTACGGGTTGGTCTTGGTTGGTACTTGGTTGGGTGACCTCCTGGGAATACCGAGTGCGGGGTGCTGGGGCTGGTCTTCCATTTTACGCTCTTCTCTTGCGTTTTGGCGCTGAGGAGCCTGTTGGGTGGTTTTAACCTCCTCGGGGACCCTGTGCTCCCCGTATCACCGGGCCCGGTCCGGGGTGATGCTCGTTGACCCGTAGGCCCGGGATAGCCCTGTTGGGAACCGGAACGCGGGCTGCGGCGGTGCCGCAGGTGTGTTTCGGGGTTTCTTTCCTGAGGGGTTATGGGACCAACCATTGCATGGGGTGATGCCTGGGTGGTTGGTTCTCTGGTGTGTTGCTGCAGTGTCAACTCCCGGTTCTCCGGTTGAGGGTGCCCCTGCACGTTCATGACGTCTGCCGATCGTATGGGCTTTTTCTGTGGGCAGCTGTCAGGGGGCGAGTGGTCTACGGATCCCACTTCTGACGTGCTGTTTGAAAGCTTGGTTATGCGACAACGCCAGCATACGCCCCTTCCGCCGGGGCGGCTGTTTCAGCTGTCCTTTCTGGCGCCTGCCTCGTCCGCAGTTTTCCAGGCTTGGGTTGACAGCCTGTTGCCTGGTCTTTTCCCCGGGGCACTGCCTGCTTCCGTTGGTTACCTCTTGTGTGTTATGACCATGCTGTCTGCCTGTTGCAGGGCTTGTGTTCCAGGCGGTGTGCTGTTGGGGAGGACAGGGCCCGCTCGGCTGAGGGGCCTTTTTGTCCGAATACGCTGGCGATGTGGGGGGCGGGGTCACTAGGTGCCCCCCTGGTGGGGTCTTGATGCTGGCATCATGGACTTCTCCGGGCCCCCATTCCAGGGAGTCCAGTCCTTTTGGTGGGTCTGGGTCTTCCTTCGCGCTCCGCTGCTACGGCCTTGCCACGGGGTTGGGTTTGCCCTTGACCCCGTGATTCTGGGGGCAGTGACGAGGTTGTTCCTACGTTCGTTCCCGGGTGGCATGCGGGTTGTGCGTGGGTGTAGTCGTGGGGTCAAGCCACGGTCTGCTCACCCTGTGCGTTGGGTTGCTTGAGTGCCTCTTCGCACGGTCGGGTCCGTCGCCCTCCCGTGAGGCCCCTAATAGGGGGGATGCCCTCCATTAGGGGGGGTCGGGGGGGCTCGGCCCTCCCTGTTCTGATGGTTGTGGGGGGCTGTCAGCGGGGTGTATTTGTCAGCCAGCGGCTCCGCTTGGCCTCCCTTGTGCAGTAGGTGATGCCAAGCTGAGCCCCTTAACGAAACAGAACGTTAGGTTATGGCTATAACCAAGTTCTGTTAGTTAGGGGCGACACTTGGCATCAGACGGCCGCTGCAGCCCTTGACCTCACCCTGTGGTGAAAGCTTGGGAAGGAGGAGAGCAGGTGACCACACACCTGCTTATGAAGGTAAGCTGATGAGGGGTGTGGTCAGACTAATACTGGTATTAAAGGTATATTTGTGGAATGTTATTCAGTGCGCGTGCACGTACGCGAGGGAGTGCAGTAGGTGATGCCAAGCGTCGCCCCTAACTAACAGAACTTGGTTATAGCCATAACCTAACGTTATCTACTAACGTTATAAACACAATATGTGTACAACGACACAATGATTTACATTATTACAAATATGGTAACGTGGTTGTGGCTTTTACAAATAGTGGTTAGCTTTAGAGATGGATGGATGGCTATTATGGAGCAATAGTGAGGTGAAACAGATACATTTCCATTCGGCTAGTAGTAGCAAGCATATATCTATGGTAGCAAGGCTCTCTGCCTGCCACTAGCTGTGTGACTCTCAGCGCCCCCTGGTGAGCCCCCTGTTGTCCTGCACCTGTTGTGACGACATTACACGCGCACGTTATGAATCATTGATTAAAATATGCACGTGCGTGGTGATTGTGTTGGGCAGACAAAATGTTTGATAAAAACGCTAAAACTGGGTCAATTTCAATACTTTTTTTTCCCCTTCTTCATGAAAGCCACTGTTGGCCTAGTCCACATTGTTTATTGAACAAAAATACAACGTGGAGGTTGACCTTTAAGGAAGTTCAGAGTATCTGGGAAGATACTCCAGTCCTTCTACTCTGGAGCTGTAGAGAGCATCTTGACTGGAAACATCACTGCCTGGTATGGAAACAGCACGGCACAGGACAAGAAGGCCCTACAGAGAGTATATATATAAACCGAGCGCACGTAGCGCGCGTGGGCGATTTTCAAGGGCCCTTTCCGGGCGGGGAGCCCCCTTTTTATGCTTTTTGGGGGTTTTTGGTGATCAAATATTGAATATTGAACTATAATAATCAGTGCAGGAGCTCACTTATCCTTGAAAGACACTTTTATCACTGACTTAAAAGGCCCACACATCTCCATAAATGTTCAGGGGGGAGGGAATAAGTGCTTACCCTACAGACCCCAAGAAGTGCTGTATATTCTGTATTGTTTAATATAAATGCATTTTTTATTCCAATCTCGATTTGTATTTGAGATTCCCAAATCCCATCGGACTTGACTTCTTCGTGTTTTTTTTTTTTTTTCAAAAAGGGCACTTTTTTGATGAGGCTCAAAAAGGCAGGTGCTCAGGCACCCCTTGGCCTCTATGTGTGCACGTGCCTGGCTGTAATCCAATTGCTCGATAGCAATGACGATAGCCAGCTAGCTTCGGTCCTCGAAGCTAGCCCGAGGTAAGATCTTCAAGGTGGTTAAATCCAAACGACAGTGGGTATTAACGAGGCTCTTCTCCACTGTAGTACGTTCCACAATCACTATAATCCAACCAATACTGGTTCTGCAATCGCCGCCGTAGGTTCCAATATGCACATGTCCAGTAGTTCCACGACTAGGCCCTCCTCGTGTACTGGCACTAATTACTAAGTCCATGCACACTTGCTAAGGTTTCACTAGTTACTAAACGAACGAACTGCTTGTAATGCTACATACCGAACGAACTGCTGTAACACGATTCACACTAAATGACGACTCTTTACTTCACATTAAGCTAAGTCGAACTTGACCTTATTGCATTAACTCTGACACTTTTACTATTCACTTTGCACGTTAGGTTCACAACACTCTGTTTAGACGAACTGCTTCACACTACATTAGAATCACACTACTGCTGCTGCGCCTTCCACGATATATATACTTAAGTGGCTTTCTAGTGCCAAGCCTCAGCTCTCGTCTCGAATCAATGCGCCGGCACCAGGCATGTTCCAACATGCCCAGACTCGCCTTTGAACCTGACTTCAGGGGCGTGTTGCCTGGCGCCGAGAACGTCAAGGGCATTATCCAATGAGGAAAGTGAATATTACTAGGATTCAAACGCAGGCTTAAAAGGGATATAGCTTATATATATAAATAATATACAAGGTATATAAAACAATAAAAACGTAGATTCTCAGCTTTAATCTGGCCCTTCACAACAATAATAATAATAATAATAATAATAATAATAATAATAATAATAATAATAATAATAATAATAATAATAATAATAATAATAATAATAATAATAATAATAATAATAATAATAATAATAATAATAATAATAATAATAATAATAATAATAATAATAATAATAATTTTAATCTAGAGAAACAAGTTCATCACAGGTTTATATTTTAGAAAACCTTGGGCCTATGGTTGAACACGTCTCGTGATTCTGTCGGGCCATAGTAAGAGTTCAGTAATAGTTCAAGAATAATATTTCTCATTTCCTTGCTCATTTTTACTGCCATAAATATGTAAAACGTAGCCTAACAGTTGACTTTCTGGACTGAGGTTCGTTTGTTCATATGAGCCCTTGAGCAAGTCATGAGTTAAGCGCCTGTTTCATCATGCTCACCCATCTTCGCCCTAGCATTCCAACATATAGGCCTAATCCGTTTACGCACACGTGCGCCAAAGGAGAATGTTAATGGCCAGCTGATCCATTAATAAAATGACTAACAGCTTATCAGGAAAATGATGAGTGAGTGAACGCCGAACACACAACTGAATTTGCTATAGGCTACACAAAAGTCTCATCAGATTTAAAGGTCTTTCGTACAGTATGCCTATACCTTCGAGAGTAATTATTTTTAGATTAGATTAAAATGTATTGTCATTATACAGCACAAGTACAGTACAACGGAAATAAGTCTGGCATCCAACCGGAGTGCAAATGTAGCAGTAAAGAGCAACAGCAATATACAATACACAGGTGGTTAAACTGGGTACAAAACTGAGTGTATAGTGCTAATCAGATGTATATGTACAGAGTTGTAGTATATAAATAGAGACAGTATGACTGGCCAGCAGTGTAACTAGTAAGAGTAGGATATGTACAGAGATATAGATATAGTAAAGGACTATGTGCAGGTAAAGCACTGCCATGTAAAAGAGCATACTTTTCTTCTGTTGTTCCCATTCTCTCTCTCTCTCTCTCTCTCTCTCTCTCTCTCTCTCTCCCTCTCCCCCCCTCTCTCTCTCTCTCCCTCTGTCTCCCACTCTCTCTCTCTCCCTCCCCCCCTCTCCCTCCCACTCTCTCTCCCTCTCTCTCTCCCTCTCTCCCCCTCTCTCTCTCTCCCTCTCTCTCCCTCTCCCGGGTCTCCCCCCCCCTCTCTCTCTCTCTCTCTCTCCCTGTCTCCCACTCTCTCTCCCTCTCCCCCCCCTCTCTCTCTCTCTCTCTCTCCCCCCCCTCTCTTATCGCTCTCGCTCTCCCTCTATCCCTCTCTCTCTCTCTCCCTCTCTCTCTCTCTCTCTCCCTCTCCCCCCCCCTCTCTCTCTCCCTCTCCCCCCCCTCTCTCTCTCTCTATCTCTCTCGCTCTCCCTCTATCTCTCTCTCTCTATATCTCCCTTTCTCTATCTCTCGCTCAAGTTTAGTTAGATAGGAATTAACGGTTGCTATTGCAGCAAACCATTCGTCCATGAAAGCTTCACCCCGGGGTTATTATGCAGCATGTGACTGGTGAACATGGGGAGGGGGCCCTGGGAGGAAAAGACTTAAGAGTGTCTTGTGGAGAGTTCTCATGGGCCAGACTTCAGTTTATTCCTCCCTCCCTCTCCCTCTCTCTCTCTCGGACCTGTGACTGACTGGTGCCGCCTGGTAATAATAACTCATTCAGCTGTGATGTGCTGCGATGTGGCCCCTGATCCTCACCAGCTTCCTCCTGTGTCTCGCCGCCCGCGCCCCCTCCAGTCGCGCACAGTTCCCCCGCCCGTGTGTCACCCGGCGAGCGTTGCTCTCCAAGGAATGCTGCCCGCCCTGGGCCGGGGACGGCTCGGCTTGCGGTGCCACCTCCGGCCGGGGCTTCTGCCAGGACGCCGCGGTGACGGACCGGCCCGACGGGCCGCAGTACCCCTTCGCCGGGCTGGGAGACGACCGGGAGAAGTGGCCCCTGGTGTTCTACAACCGCACGTGCCGCTGCGCCGGGAACTTCATGGGTTTTAACTGCGCGGACTGTGCGTTCGGCTACGTCGGCGTCAACTGCAACGAGAGGAGCGAGTCGCTCCGGAGGAATGTATTTCACCTGTCGAGGGCCGAGCGGTTGAGACTTGTGTCTTACCTCAACCTGGCGAAGAACACGCTCAGCGCCGACTACGTGGTGGCCACCGGCACCTACCGGGAGATGGAGAACGGTTCGAAGCCGCTGTTCGCCGACGTGTCCGCGTACGACGTGTTCGTCTGGATGCACTACTACGTGTCGCGGAACGCGCTGTTGGGGGGCCCCGGGAACGTGTGGACCGACGTGGACTTTGCCCACTGGGCCCCCGGGTTTCTGCCCTGGCACCGGGTGTACCTGCTCCACTGGGAGCGCGAGATCCGCAAGCTGACCGGAGACGCGAGCTTCGCCATCCCGTACTGGGACTGGAGAGACGCGCTGGGGTGTGACGTCTGCACGGACGAGCTGATGGGGGACCGGGACCCCCGAGACCCCAGCCTCCTGAGTCCAGGCTCCGTGTTCTCCTCTTGGAAGGTAGGACCAGGCGGATACTTAACATTCTGTAGTGTGGTAGACAGTGAAAGGGTTAACCGTCTGTAGTGTGGTAGTGAAAGGTTTAACCTTCTGTAGTGTGGTAGTGAAAGGGTTAACCGTCTGTAGTGTGGTAGTGGAAGGTTAACCGTCTGTAGTATGGTAGTGAAAGGGTTAACCTTCTGTACTGTGGTAGTGAAAGGGTTAACCTTCTGTAGTGTGGTAGTGAAAGGTTAACCTTCTGTAGTGTGGTAGTGAAAGGTTAACCGTCTGTAGTGTGGTAGTGAAAGGGTTAACATTCTGTAGTGTGGTAGTGAAAGGGTTAACCGTCTGTAGTGTGGTAGTGAAAGGTTAACCTTCTGTAGTGTGGTAGTGAAAGGTTAACTGTCTGTAGTGTGGTAGTGAAAGGGTTAACATTCTGTAGTGTGGTAGTGAAAGGTTAACATTCTGTAGTGTGGTAGTGAAAGGTTAACCTTCTGTAGTGTGGTAGTGAAAGGTTAACTGTCTGTAGTGTGGTAGTGAAAGGGTTAACATTCTGTAGTGTGGTAGTGAAAGGTTAACCGTCTGTAGTGTGGTAGTGAAAGGTTAACCTTCTGTAGTGTGGTAGTGAAAGGTTAACATTCTGTAGTGTGGTAGTGAAAGGTTAACCTTCTGTAGTATGGTAGTGAAAGGGTTAACATTCTGTAGTGTGGTAGTGAAAGGTTAACCTTCTGTAGTGTGGTAGTGAAAGGTTAACATTCTGTAGTGTGGTAGTGAAAGGTTAACCTTCTGTAGTATGGTAGTGAAAGGGTTAACATTCTGTAGTGTGGTAGTGAAAGGGTTAACATTCTGTAGTGTGGTAGTGAAAGGTTAACCGTCTGTAGTGTGGTAGTGAAAGGGTTAACATTCTGTCGTGTGGTAGTGAAAGGTTAACCTTCTGTAGTGTGGTAGTGAAAGCGTTAACCTTCTGTAGTGTGGTGGTAAAAGGTTAACCTTCTGTAGTGTGGTAGTGAAAGGGTTAACATTCTGTAGTGTGGTAGTGAAAGGGTTAACCGTCTGTAGTGTGGTAGTGAAAGGTTAACCGTCTGTAGTGTGGTAGTGAAAGGTTAACCTTCTGTAGTGTGGTAGTGAAAGGTTAACCTTCTGTAGTGTGGTAGTGAAAGGGTTAAAAGGACAGAAACTTAACGATTCCGTTTGTGATTCCGTCACGTTCCATTCCAGAATAGGAATTTAAAATGCCTTCAAAATGCCATAATCACCCTTAGTCTATATGTGCACAGACCCTTCAATCAAAAAAAAAGCTGTACTTAAACTCCGAAATACAAAATGAATTCCTTTTTGTCCTATACTCTCAGACAGACCCCCCTTAAACATGTCTTAATTTCAGCACGGCGTTAAAACACCTGAATAATGTCTAAGCTATAGGGGCTTACTTTAAATATAAAGCGGTGTATCTGGTTTTTAAGGGTGCGATTCTGGGGTTTTGTCTGGTTATGATTGATTGATTAATTCATTCATTGACTGATTGGTTGATTGATTGATTGATTGGTTGGTTGGTTGATTGGTTGATTGGTTGATTGGTTGATTGGTTGATTGATTTGTGTCACGCACCTTTATTGGTATTTTAAGGGGTTAAAATAAAGGGACTGTGTTCCCTATAGTGATTGGTAGCCCCCACTACTTGGGATTTTGGTGATAAATCGTAATTTCTTTAAAGGTAGACTCTGCAATGCGGTCAAACAGCGACCTCTAGGCAAAGGAGCCCCTCTCTGTACTGCACTTTGTTTAAACATTTTAGTTTTAATAATAATAATAATAATAATAATAATAATAATAATACATCTATTTTATATAGTGCTTTTCCAGGTGCTCAAATACGCTTTACATGGGTAGAAGCGACAAAACTATGGCAAAACAAAAACAGAACAAAAATAATACATAATAATACATTTATAAACATATATAAATAAAACCGACAGAATTAGAGGTCAAAAGCAAGATTGAAAAGGTGGGTTTTGAGGGCTGATTTAAAAGATGTCAGGGTGTTTGCATCACGGATATGGCTGGGGAGGGCATTCCAGAGGGAGGGTGCGGCAGCAGCAAAGGCCCTGTCGCCCCAGGTCCGGAGCCTGGTCGTGGGAGGTGTCAGGAGGTTGGCATCAGCAGACCCTAGGGCGACGGGTGGGCGTGTGACGGTGGAGGAGGTCGGACAGGTAGGGAGGTAAGGGGCAAGGTTGTTGAGGGCTTTAAATGTGATGAGAAGTATTTAAAATTGTATCCTGTATTTGATTTGATTTGTTTTGGTTTTTTGATCGAGTATTATAGGGGGAGGTATATCTATTGCAGGCCACACCTTAGAGCCTGAGGCGTGGCCAGCGATAGTAACGCCTCACGTTCACCCACTCAAATTCAATGCACACGTCAAACCAAAACAAAATAAATGTCAACAAACCGGAGTACTGAGAGGGGTTCTTTTGCCTAGAGGTCGCTGTTTGATGGAACCTTTAAAGGTCGAATCTGTATTCAAGTCAAGTCAAGTCAAGAGTTTTATTTGTCACGGCATACAAGCATACAGTGAAATGCGGGGGGTCAAAGGCAAAACACAGTAACAGTAGCAGAGTGCCCCTCTACGTGTGTCTGCCATAGGCTGCCAGACTAGCTCTCCACTGTTCAAAGCGCATTAACATTGGAGTTATGCACAGAAATGTACCATGGCTTCCGCTTGAGAAATGTCTGCAATCTCGTCTCATTACTTTTCTCAGAAATGTTCAAGTTATCAAAAAACCACAGTATTTTTATGATCATATAGTTTACATAAGAGCGGAACATGACCATTATGACCAGACAAGCTACGTCAGGCCGTCTACTGGCACCTAAACCCAGAACAAATCTACTCAAATCTTCCGTGACTTACAGAGCTATCATGGAATGGAACTCATTGCCAAGCTACTTAGCTGAAATAGAATCCAAAACCACTTTCAAGATTTTTTTTTAAATACCATCTACTAACAAGCATGCACTGAACCCTTATGGCATAGAGGTGAAAACCAATGGACTGTTAATTGTATTTATGTTGATGGCAGTGAGTGCTGCTCAGGAAGCACTATTTATTTGATTTTAATTATTTGATTTTAATACTTTTTAGGGATGCTCGATATTGGCTTTTTTACTGATACCGATATACCGATATTGTCCAACTCTTAATTTCCGATACCGATTTCAACCGATATCAACCGATACCGATATATGCAGGGTTTCTCCCCCCAAAAAACGGAATAATTTCAGGTAATTAACATTACATATCTCTTGTTGTGGAATTAACACAACATTATGCATACTTTTGACAATAGATTAATTCAGAATTTGTTCTTACATGCTTTTCCTGGGTAAATAAAGGTTATAGAAATGTAAAAAAGAAAAAGAAAAACGATACAGATATTTTCCGATATCACATTTTAATGCCAATATCGGTAGGCCGATAATATCGGACATCCCTACTTTTTACTAATAAATATCTGTACAATATCATCCTTAACTGAGGATGAGATTGTTAATGATGTTGATGTAATTGATGTTGATGTTGATAATGATGTAATGTATTGAATATTGTTGTATTGTTGTAAGTGCCGCACCCCATGCAGGAAGAATAGCTTTTGTCAAGTGCAAAAGCTAATGGGGATCCTAAATAAACATAAACATAAACATGTGTATTACTATTTATTTATACCACTATATCTGTACCCTTCTACATTTTTCAATTTTTTTATCCACTTTTTCTCCCATTTTCAATTTTTCTCCCATCCCAATTTTCATATCGTCCAATTCAACCCTCCCCTGTCTTCGAACGTTGTTTCTTGCCTCCCACAAGCCGGCTGCAATGTGGACTAAGTCATACATAGCACGAGTCCCCTCCGATACTCGAGGTAACAGCCGTCGCATCACTTCACCTGCGCGGCTCGATCTTTCAGCGTCAGGGATCTGGGCTTTGGAGGGGCCCCGCCCCCGTCGCTTCTTGATTCTACTGCGCAGGCGCACCAACCGACCTGTAGGAGTCACTGTCCACAACGCCCGATCCCCACCCTTCAGTTTCCCTCCCCGTAATTAGAGTTGTTCCGATACCGATACCAGTATCGGAAAAGCCGCCGATACTGGCTAAAATGCTGGTATCGGTATCGGCGAGTACCCTCTAATGCTGCGCTCCGATACCATATGACGTAATTTATCAACAACACTGTGGTCTGTTGAGTAAGCATTATAAAACAAACGTGTGCTTAATCGATTAAAGTGTCAATGCCATTTGTCATTTTAACAGCAGATACTTTCTTAAATGTCCAGTGGCGTCGCGTGGGTAAAATAACAGGGGAAGCCAAAACAAATTTATTAAAAAAAAAAATATTAAATATTTTTATTAATATTTTTTTTTCTTTTTTTTTTCTTTTTTGTCAAGCAGTCACCATGTACACTACAGTATGGCTCGGCGGCCAGTCAAACTTTCTTTTTATTTATTTAACAGATTGCAGAATGGGTACAATACAGTACGGCTCAATACACACAATTGTATAAGGGGATGCAGACCAGAGAAAGACGTTTGTCTTGTTTACATCAGGGTCATTAATACTGCTGGAGCATTGGTTCATTTTTGGTCCGATCTTTCCTTGCACGATTTTGCGCGCCGCGTGGGAGCAAATTCGAGACACATATTCGGTTGCAAAAAGGTGTCCCACGGTCTCATCTATGGCCGTGAATATTTTCACGCGGATCGGAATCACGGCGCGCCCGTGGGACACTTTTCCGTTTCGGCGAGTTTATTCCACGCTTTCTGTTTTCCTTTTCTAAGCATTTTAGGGGCTACATGTGATTGAGTAAAAGTTGCGGGACGCCCAGATGTTTCCACGATAGAAAGCTCGCGTGGATCCCATAATAGGCTCACTTAATACAGCGTTTTTAAAATCACGCAACATTTTCAGGGTCGCGAGCCGACCTTTTCCCCTCGTTTTCGATGATGGAAGTGATTTAGGAAAAGCTTCGGCACGCCGAGAGGTCCCCGTGGATTTAATCTCGCGAGGATCGGGGCAATATCCGGCCCGTGGGAACAGTTACGGGTTAATACAATGTTCAGAGTGCAGAGGGGAAAATATGCTCAGTGTTTTCCTCTCAGCCCCGTTTTAAACTTTTAGGGTGTGGCAGTCAGCTCGAATCTGATTGGCTAGGATCGGATTTGGACTCTATAATGCTGGAAGCCTGGAGAAAGAGACCTACCATCTGCCTCCTCTCCTGCTGCAGTGAGCATAGTGAGGCTGACAGTGTGTTAGAGGGAGTGAGAAGGAGAAGAGGGAGACGTTAAAAAAAAAAAAAAAAAAAAAAATATAACACAGAATGTAAACTATATTAAAAAAAATATATATATATATTTTTTTTTTCATATTTCATATTTGATATTAATTCATATTTTAATATTAGGGAGGCATGGCTTCCGTTGGCTTCCATAAGGATTCGCCACTGTAAATGTCATCATCCCGACAGAGCGGTGTTGACGGGGAGCTCATGGGTTCGCTTGGTGGCTGGTGTTATTAGCATTGAACAGCTAACCGAAAGCTAGCTTTAACATTACCTTGGCTAAAGTTGGGGCTATTCATATAATCCAGCAATAATGGCTGCAGACCTGCAAGCAAAGTACAGCAAGTTGGCAAAGGAGTATTCCAAGTTAAATCACAATGTCACCAGTAACGTTACAGTCTTCTATGGTCTTCCCATATACCGGTAGCTCATGCTAGCTAACGGTAACGTCGTCATTGCACAATTGCACGTCGCGTACACAATTAATGACATGTTGCGGACAGCCATATCGGCGACAATGTTTAGCTTTTAGTGCCAAATGATAAGAGTCTGAGGCGGAGTCTCAAAAGAGAATGTTGAATATTTATTGTGCAAAAATCACAACAGATCCGACTGCTACTGAACGGAGCCTTGTAGACACTAGACAGACTGAGTAGGGTATATCTGCAGAGCCAGTGGGTAGCGAGTGCAGCAACGTATAATGTCCGTGTGGATCATTGGAGTAGGGTATATCTGCAGTGCTGAAGCCCCATACTCATTGATTAATGATACTAATACAAATCTATACAATCACCTGTTGTTGAATAAATACCATTACTTTCTAGTTATGACTAAAAAACAGTATATATAAAACAGTATTTGTTTTTTATGTATGCACTGGTATCAGATAAGTATCGGTATCGGCCGATACCCAAAGCTTAGGTATCGGAATCGGATCGGAAAGGAAAAAATGGTATCGGAACATCTCTACCCGTAATACGGCCAATGTGTATTACTGTGGACGACCAGCTAAACTGAAAGCAATGTGGAGAGCGGGGCTCGAACAGGAGGCATCCTGTTCGAGCCTAGTTTCCAGCATTCGTTGCGAGCGCCTTGCACACTGCACCACGTAGCCGCCCACCCTTCTACATTTGTATGAACACCACAATATCCGTGTATGTATACTATCACCACTATCAGTATCACTATCAGTACTGCCCTACAAAGACAAACTATAGTAACTGAAGTGACTGCTGTTTGCCTTCAGGGCGGTGCTATTGCTGTCAAACAGCGACCTCCAGGCAAAAGAGCCTTGCTTTCTCTTGCACTTTGTTTAAAATGTTTGTTTGGGTCTCATGGGGGCAGGAGGTTATTGCTGGCCACGCCACAGGCTCTGCCAAGCGAGGTCTGCAGAAAACAATAAAACAGAAAAGTAACTTATTATTAGGGATGCCCCGATCGATCGGCCACCGATCGTTATCGGCCGATAATCAGTATAAATATGCGATCGGGGAATTCCGATAATTAGTCATATTCGCCGATCGCGGAAACTGATCAAGTGGATATCTCACTCGCTTGTCTCAGACGCACAGGACCTGCAAACTGCTCCTCCTCCCTAGCCCCGCCCGCACCCGTGTAGAGTTTGTAAACACAGAGGAGGCGGACCTCCTCTGCTGAGTCTAGATAGTGCATTCGACCTGAGCTAACGTTAGCTACCTAGCTATCGTTACTGTTTAAACAAAATTACCCAGTCAACTATTCACTTTTAGTAGGCATTGTCTAACGGTATTTAGCCGGCTAGCTACTGATAGCTCCGGATATCAACAAATGCCCCAGGAAGTCTAGTAGTCCATGTTGATATCTCCGTTAGCTTGCGTTAGCTTGCGTTAGCTGACATTAGTTCAAAGTTCAAAACGAAATGTCCGATTGAACTAAATAGTTGTCTTAATGTCATCTAGCCGGCTAGCAGTAGCTACAGATAGCTCCTGATATCAATGTCTTATAACATTGATTGAATGCGTATTCGAGCTGAGGGCTTGCTGAATGTGAAATGACCAAAGCATAACGTTACCAATGGGGTCCCGCTGCAGCGCCGGAGAATCCTTTTTGGAGCTGGAGGCTACTAGAGTACACACAGACAGTGGAGCTGTTTGCAGATAGCAAGCATTTTGACTTGTTGCGTGGTGGCGATGTCTCGCAGATAATACAAGTACAAGTCTAATTATATAATATATATATTTTATAAAAAATAAAAAAAAATAACGTTTTATATAAAATAATTTTTAATTTCTTTTTAATCAAAAACGATCGGTATCGGATCGGTATCGGCCGATATGGCTCACGACGATCAGTGATCGGTATCGGTGGCAAAAAACGTGATCGGGGCATCCCTACTTATTATGACCTCTGTTGGCAGAGTCCAACCCACACAACATCAGAAACAACAACTGATATCACAACAATACAAAACAACAATAAGAACTATAGAAAAAGCAGATCTCCGGTAGGCGGCATGGCTTAATAATAATAATAATGGTGATGTATGGTAAAGTACAGTGCTGCATGCGTGATCACCAGTTGTACATCGGCGCTTCTCTCTCTCTCTCTCTCTCTCTCTCTCTCTCTCTCTCTCTCTCTCTCTCTCTGGGGTGTCTGATGGGAATGTTTCGGGGGTTGAGTGGTTTTATGAAAAGGCAGGGGGCTATGGGGGGAACAGTAAGGAGTAGCCAACATGGTCTCATCAGAAAACGTCAATAAAGTACTAATCGGGCGGCTGGGTGGCGCAGCGGACATTGCGCTCATCACCAACGCAAGAGACACCGTGTTCGAATCCGGCTGTCGGCGTTGCCTCCGGCTTGGCCCGGCCGTCATACTGACTCAATTGGCAGAGTTAGCGGGTGGGAAGTCGACGGGTGGTAATCTGGACGTTGTGAACAGCGACTCCTACAGGTCGGTTGGGGCACCTGCACAGCAAAGTCAGGAAAATTGCGGGGGCAGTGTGAGCCTCCCACACGTTACACCTCGCCAAATGAGAGTCCGCGCTGGCAGGTGAAAAGAGGTGACAGGCTGCCTCCACATGTATCGGAGGGGACATGTGATGCAAGGCTTCTATCCTCCCTACAAGCGGCCAGTGGGGGGCACATGCGAGCAACGATCAGGACAGGGGAGGGAGAATTGGCACGAGAGGTAAATTGGGATGGGGAGAAAAATCACAGAAAAAAGGAGGAGAAAAAGTAGATAAAAAAAATAAATAAAGTACTAATCGACCACAGAAAAAAAGGCAGGCTACATAATGTACGCTATGTTATAGCAATATATGTACGGATTGTATAAGTGATATTAGACAGTGTGTTACCACGCGATACTGTGTTTGGACCATGTATACCACCACCACTATTCCTGCAGTGCTGTCTGATTCAATCTTGCCATTCACTACTGTTCACTATACTACTACTGTTATCCAGGCACGTGCACACATAGAGTCCAAGGGGTGCTTGAGCACCTGCCTTTTTGAGCCTCATAAAAAAAAGTGCCCTTTTTGAATTTCTTTTCTTTTCGTTACGCATATAGACTGCCCTTCCAACTGAAAAATGTCAGGATATAATCAAAATATTAGGTAAAGAAAGAGAGATGCCCCATATTCCATTGCAGTTTGCACGGCCTCCTCAGCGTGCCTCTCCGCGGACCTACCTGTATATATTTTATGCATAGCATGGGTGGTGATGATGATGATGATGATAGAAACCGCTGTGGCGCATACAGTTGAATGCTGGTATTATACTCACTGAGGGACACAAAGAAGTCAAGTCCGATGGGATTTGGGAATCTCAAATACAAATTGGGATTGGAATAAAAAATGCATTTATATTAAACAATACAGAATATACAGCACGTCTTGGGGTCTGTAGGGTAAGCACTTATTCCCTCCCCCCTGAACATTTATGGAGATGTATGGGCCTTTTAAGTCAGTGATGTCTTTCAAGGATAAGTGAGCCCCTGCACTGATTATTATAGTTCAATATTCAATATTTGATCACCAAAACCCCCCAAAAAGCATAAAAAGGGGGCCCCCCCGTAGGGCTGGGCGATATAACGATAACGATAAATATCGCGATATATTTTAATAATCGATATCGAATATCGAAATTAAAAAAAATCGATTTTTTTTTTTTTTTTTTTTACCTGCAACAGGGCAGTTTTAAAACCAGAGACAGTGGACAGACTTGTCTTTCTTGCCTGCAACTTAAAGTAATGGCTTTGCTTGTCCAAATGACGATACTGACCAAATTCAGATTTCTTTTTCTCTTGTCCATTTATTTTGTTTGCTTTCTAATTTAAAATACATTTTGAAACCATCTGTACACAGTAGGCTATGTGTGCTAGCAGAACTAGACTCCAGTCACGAGTCACAGTGCACATGTGCGGTGGTTTGTCCACCAAAAAAGCGCCAAAAGATCGAAAATAAACTAGCAGAGCCAGAACTGTTCAACTCCTCTGGAGCCACAGCCAGCAGAGAAGCCGGTTTACTTTAGCTTTTAAACCAGCTGCAGCCTGAGAACTGGAGTGTGAGGGGATGTAACACTAAAGATGGCGGCAATGACAAAGAATTGCTGCAAAATAAACATACATATGTTGTTAAAAAAAAAAAAAAAAAAAAAGGGTTTTTTTTTTTTTTAATTTTTTTTATACTTATAACAATTAGATAATTATCGATATCGAGAAATAAAATAAAATTATCATATCGTTATCGCGATATGATTTTTTTCCATATCGCCCAGCCCTACCCCCCCGCCCAAAAAGGGCCCGTAGAAATCGGGCTACGCGCGCTCGGTTAAAACACACACAGGTATAGTGAGCCTTTGAGCACCTGCCCCTCTAAAGTCCTGTGCACGTCCCTGAGTGGGTGTGTATCTGTTAGTGGCTTGATGTGATGGAAATTAGTCAGAAGGATTACGACAAACATCTGTATCTCCAGTATGCACCCTCCCAAGTGATGATGTTTAGAGGGCGTGGAGGAGATATATTATAGGACACGAGTGTCAGCTTCCTCATGGTTGCATTGATCCATTGGTGGACTGTTTCCAACATGGTGGACTTGATCACCTGCAGTGATGTAGACATCCTTGTCATCTGGGAACTGTCCATCTGTTAACAACTTATTTGACAGGAATGAGAAAATGTCTTGTTACACCTGGCGCAACTAACTCCTCCTCAACAGAAATATCTCTACTTGACGTGTATTGTGTCTAGCACAATAAAAGCTTTCCATTAGAGCTCTGCATGATGTTTGAAGTGCTGCATTCTCAGCTTATTTGCTGTCTTCTTCTGTGTTTTCTTCTCATGGAACAACAGTATTTGATAATTTGATTCAAACACTCTTCCTGAAATTGTTGTACTGCTCTTGTCCCGTAGACTCGAGTTGATGGACAGATACGGCAGCAGCCGCAGACTCACACACCCTATTGTCTAATGTAACCAGGTCTTTACTGCCCTCCTCAAAGGGATTCCCATTGCTCAGCAACACCTCCATCAGGTATTTGGCATGGCGTTGACATTGGTGCTGAGATGCAGATCCTTTCTTGTGATGAGGACGTTCTTTACAATCATCGTTTGTTCTTCACAATCAACTGTTGTTTACAGTTCTCATATCTAACTCTAGTTCTCCACATATTTATTGTCTCATTGTGTGAAATATCATATAAGATATGCTCCAATCATGTTTATTTTATTTTTATTCAATTACGCATTCATGAAAACATAGGTACAGGCACCAACATCACCATTCTAGGTTCAATAGAATAAAAGTTATGAAGCGTAATTTGAAATAAATACAGAAATTGCAGCCATCATTGATTTTTGCCATACCAGAATATTCAAAACATCAATATTTGATCTCCAGTTGATTCCTCACACAGTATTAACTTAAAATAGCAATACAAAATTATATTACACAGCAATTGTGTGAACATTAAGACGTTTTTAAATAATTCATGATTTCGATTGTGGCCATTTTGGATACATTTGTATTAAATTCAACTGGTTCCTTGACACTCAAGCCAAAATTGTTCTATAGATCCTTATCTTAAAATTAGAAGTGAAAATTAAACTTTTGCATATACACTCCTCTTCTTCCTCCTCCTCCTCCTCCTCCTCCTCCTCCTCCTCCTCCTCCTCCTCCTCCTCCTCCTCCACGGGGAGCAGCGTACTGGCTCATATAAAATGGCAGGCCATGCATTATGCAGCAGCTTAGTTCTCCGCGCGGGATCTTCATGTCCTCGGCTACAGTCCACTTGTCGCTGCTCTGGTCGTAGCGCTCCACGTTGGAGAGGGTGGTCAAGCCATTGGAGTTGCCTCCGACCACAAAGAGCAGGTCGTCCAGCACCCCGATGCCAAAGCTGCTGCGGGGGGTGAGCATGTCTGGCAGGGCGCGCCAGGAGTCAGTCAAGGGGCTGTAGGCCTCCGCGCTACGCAGGGAGTGTCCAAGGTCCCACCCTCCCACCTGAGGACAGGACACATGAGAGGAATGTTTTAGTGTGTGGTTAAGGCAGGCAGACACTGTATTAATCCATTTAGGGAAATGAGGGCATCACAGAAGCATTGAAAGTCAAATGATACATATCTATAAAAATATTGAGTATAAAGCATTTGTGCACCTACCACATAGACTTGTCCTCCGTACGCAGCGACTCCCAGTCCTCTACGCCTGCGGCTCATGGGGGCGATCAGAGTCCACTGGTCGGTGTCTGGGCTGTAGCACTCAGCTGTGAACAGACGCTCCCCCCTGTTGAAGCCACCACAGATGTAAACCTGTAATAAGAAAGAATATTCTTATTTAGTTTATATATTCCATTTGATTTCATTCTACTTTAATTGTCTGTTAATGTTGATGCACCAAAGGACCCAGACACATCTTTTGTATGTGCAAGCTTACTTAGCAATAAAGACATTTATGATTTCTGATCTAACGTTCCTTGAGTTCATCTAGCACCCTGTGTCCCTCAGTTCCACCCACCTTGCCCTGGAGGGCTGCTGCCTCGGCGTGGCTCCTGTGCTCCAGCATGGGTGGAATCAGGGTCCACTGGTTGGTTTCAGGCTCGTAGCGCTCGGCGGTGTTCAGTACCACGTGTCCGTCTCTCCCTCCCATGGCGTAGATACACCCGCCCAACCCGACCACGCTGACGTCACAGCGGCATGAGTGCATGGGAGCCGCCTGCAGCCAGCTGCAAGTGACGGGGTTGAACCTGCGCACACTGTTGAGAGCCTCTACGCCGTCCAAGCCACCGATGCAGTAGACCAGACCGTGGAGATAAGTGGTGCCGTGAAAGGCCCTCGGACTCTCCACCTCAATGCTCACGTCCATCCATCCACCGGCTCGGATATCGTAAGCCTCCATGGTCAGGATGCCGCCACCCCAGCCTCCGATGGCCAATAGGACCTCCTGGGGCCGGCGTGGACGCATCAGGGGGTTTGGGAGCCTGTCGGAGCCAGGGGGGTTCAGGACACTGAGGATGAGGGGCCTGCAGTCGTGGCTGTCCCTCACCACAGGGTTGTTCTGGACGTTGTTCAGAAAGTAGTCACACTTCATCAAGCCCATGCGAACCTGGAAAGAGACAAGCAGACAGCGGTAGGGCTGGGCGATATAACGATAACGATAAATATCGCGATATATTTTAATAATCGATATCGAATATCGAAATAAAAAAAAAATCGAAAAATCGTTTTTTTTTTTTTTTTTTTTTTTTTTACCTGCAACAGGGCAGTTTTAAAACCAGAGACAGTGGACAGACTTGTCTTTCTGCCTGCAACTTAAAGTAATGGCTTTGCTTGTCCAAATGACAATACTGACCAAATTCAGATTTCTTTTTCTCTTGTCCATTTATTTTGTTTGCTTTCTAATTTAAAACACAGTTTGAAACCGTCTGTACACAGTAGGCTATGTGAGCTAGCAGAGCTAGTCTCCAGTCACGAGTCACGGTGCACATGTGCAGTGGTTTGTCCACCAAAAAAGCGCCAAAAGATCGAAAATAAACTAGCAGAGCCAGAACTGTTCAACTCCTCTGGAGCCACAGCCAGCAGAGAAGCCGGTTTACTTTAGCTTTTAAACCAGCTGCAGCCTGAGAACTGGAGTGTGAGGGGATGTAACACTAAAGATGGCGGCAATGACAAAGAATTGCTGCAAAATAAACATACATATGTTGTTTAAAATTTTTTTTTTTTTTTTTTTTTTTTTATACTTATAACAATTCGATAATTATCGATATCGAGAAATAAAATAAAATTATCATATCGTTATCGCGATATGAGTTTTTTCCATATCGCCCAGCCCTAGACAGCGGGTACAACTTAGACATCGGTTGTAGACGGTTTCTGTTGCTAGGGAACAGTTTGGACCCAAATGTTTGAGAACCACTGTACTAGGGAACCTAGTGTTGTTTTAATGTAATGCACAGTAATACAATTAGTTACCTTGGGCAGCAGCAAAGGGATGTGTGTTTTACGCTCCTCACGGGAGTGGTCGATCCAACGGAGGACGGCCTCGAACACCGTCTCCTCGCTCTTCACGTTCAGATCATCCCTCTCGATGATGTCCACCAGTTGCTGCAGGGACAGCTCCACAAACTCCTGTGAGATGTGCAACATCTCCTCAAAGTGGCACACGATGAAGAGATGGGCCTTGCGCCTCAGGTCAGGGCAGTTGTAGATGTCCACCAACATCCAGATGCCGACACAGTTTTCCAGAGACAGCTGGCCTTCTAGGAAGTGAGAGCACGCTCCTACTATGCCAGTGACGAGAAGCTGGTCTGCAGCCACCAGAAGCTCTTCCACGTTCTCTGCTGTCACCAGCACAAAGCGTGTGTAGGAGTACTCTATGATGAGCTGCATCATACCCGGGGACACCCCAGGGATAGTGTAGACTGCTTTCTCTGAGCAAGTGAAGAGGGCTCTGTGGGACGCAGAGTATAGAGATATCTGATGAGTAAACAGTAAGCAACATTCTGTCCTGTGTAGTAATATATTTTCACTGTAGAAGTATAGGGTCTTAGCACAGTAGAAGTATAGTATCTTTTTACAGTAGAAGTACAGTATAGTATCTGTTTACAGTAGAAGTACAGTATATTATCTGTTTACAGTAGATGTACAATATAGTATCTGTTTACAGTATAAGTACAGTATAGTATCGGTTTACAGTATATGTACAGTATAGTATCGGTTTACAGTAGAAGTACAGTATAATATCTGTTTACAGTAGAAGTACAGTATAGTATCTGTTTACAGTAGAAGTACAGTATAGTATCTTTTTACAGTAGAAGTACAGTATAGTATCTGTTTAAGGTAGACGTACAGTATAGTATCTGTTTACAGTAAAAGTACAGTATGGTATCTGTTTACTAACCAAGCTAACCTGAACCAAGCTAAGCTGAACCAAGCTAACCTGAACCAAGCTAAACTTACCTGAAATAGTCACTGCAGTCACACAGGAGGGCCTTGTGGGCATTCAACTCAGTGCTGTTGACTTTAATAACCACATCACAGAGCCTTCCCTCCAGACGCAGCTCATTAAGGATTGTACAGGACATTGTTTCCTTTTCCATGTGGTGATTTTAAAATGGTATCTACAGAATATATTCAAGCTTACAGACAAGTAGCCGGAAACAACAAGTGAGATATTCACTTGTCTTCTGAGATCTGAGATCTTCTTCTTCTTGTGAATTTCCGGCAGTCTAGACACCTTTCGGCGTATTGCTGATTAAATGTTCTTCTTCTCCTTCTCCTTCTTCTTCGGTCAGCCACCAACTAAGTAGGGCACTACCGGAGAGAATTGTTGAATATACTGTACACAAATGTTCTAGAATGTGCTATTATGACATCATACTGTGACATCACAAATGTTCTAGAATGCTCTATTATGACATCATACTGTGACATCACAAATGTTCTAGAATGTTCTATTATGACATCATACTGTGACATCACAAATGTTCTAGAATGTTTGATTATGACATCATACTGTGACATCACAAATGTTCTAGAAATGTGCTATTATGACATCATACTGTGACATCACAAATGTTCTAGAATGTTTGATTATGATGACATCATACTGTGACATCCAGTGATGGGAACGGCGTTACTAACGGCGTTAGTTTTTTCAGTAACAAGTAATCTAACGGATTACTCTTCCAATCTTAATAACAACGTTACCGTTACTGCCAAAAAATGCAGCACGTTACTATGATTGAAGCTGGTTTTTTCATCAGACAGATCTCTGCACCGAGAAGCAATACTTTTTTTCCTTGGTTAGTGGGCAGTGAGTGCGTGGTTGGTTGAGGTTGAGTAAAATGTCATGGTAAGCCAATCAGAGGTAGAGGTGGACGGGTAAGAATCCAGAGTCTGACACACAGCGACAACACAAGCGACTCAGTCAACGACAGACCGCGGGTCTGTGTACGTTTTGATAGTTTGTTTGGCGAGCCCAAATAATCCAAAAATAATCCAACGAACAACACAAGCGAGCAGTCAACGACAGACTGCGGGTCCATGAACGTTTTTTGTTCACTCTTGTGTTAGTTGTGTTGCAGCGCAGGGCACTACAGTAGTGGAGGCTACAGCCTTATCAACAGTGCTGCACTTCCTGGTTTAATAGCACAGTCTTCAGGTGCTCCGAGAGATATATATATATATCTCTATGTCATGCATGTCTTAAATAATAATAATAATAATAACTTTATTTGTATAGCACTTTTCATACAGAGGTTGCAGTTCAAAGTGCTTCACAACAGTAAAAAATACAGGCATAAGCGAGCATAAAAAGATAGACAGGTAGAATCACAGTGTTTCACATTAGGATCTAGCATCCCAATAGGCTCTCCGCTTACAGTTTTCAGTAACACAAATAGTAAAAATAGTTTAAAATGATTCAGTTTAAAAATAGTAAAATAAAAATAAAATAAAATAAAATAAAAATTATAAAATAGAACGGACATAAAAAATACAGGCATGAGCGAGCATAGCAAGATATGGCAAGTGACAACAATGCATAAAGTTTACAGACGATCCATGCTGATTGATCTGCCATAAGCAAGTGAAAGTTTACAGACAATCCATGCTGATTGATCTGCCATAAGCAAGTGAAGATTACAGTCTGTTCTAACAAACCAAACTACCATGTATTAAAGTTTACAGACAATCCATGCTGATTGATCTGCCATAAGCATAAGATTACACAGTCTGTTCTAACAAACCAAACTGCCATGTATTAAAGTTTACAGACAATCCATGCTGATTGATCTGCCATAAGCATAGTGTTTCACATTAGGATCTAGCATCCTAATAGGCTCTCTATTCAGTAATTAAAAAGTGCAATAACCGACGGACATAAAAAATACAGGCATGAGCGAGCATAGCAAATAATAAGAATAGTTTAAAATGATTCAGTTTAAAAATAGTCATCAGTAAGAAGTAAAAAGTGCAATAACCGACACATGAATTTGATAGGCAGTGTAAAAGAGTAGGCAGGGTAAGAATAAATACAAGTTGTGTCATGTCATGATTAGATTAGTTTAGATGATTAGATTAGATTCTTATATCTGTATGTTGTGTATGTCATAAATGTCATGAATTGAAAATGCAGGACCCTGATGTAAACAAGACGAAAGTCTCTCTGGTCTGCATCCCCTAACAATTGTGTGTATTGAGCTGTACCCATTCTGCAATCTGTTAATTAAAATGTTCAATCAATCAGTATATATTTGTTATTTATTTTTGGTATAGTGCTTAACACTTTGATTGCCCAACCCGAGGTTTACCCCCCGCGGTTGAAGGCCCATCACGAGAATATTCGTTTTTTCCCTTTTTTTTTTAATTTATTAGCGATCGGAATTCATATTTCATCATCCGAGTCTACCGTTGGAAATTCAGCCACTCCAGGCGCTCAGATGTGAAAAAGCGCCCCCTATCGTCTCCCAGATGGTAATTCACCCTTTTGGATTGAACTCAATGAAAATGAATGAGAAAAAAAATCCCTGACTCCACATTTTACTCACGCAGCCGGGGTCGATCAGCTCCACTAGTGAGCCTCAGAGCAGCGGAGATTATATACACAGTGAATCAATAAAAGGATCGATTTCTTCTAATGGCAATCAGGAATTGGAATAATCCATTTGGATACCATCTGATCTCAGGTAAGGAATCTATGTTACCAGGCTTAGGATAATCAGATCCGTTTTCACGGAGATATAAGCTTTTATGTGATTATGTGATATGGCTGTTTGGCTGTGCGAGCGGTCAGTAACTAGGAGAATCGATTTTCAGCTCGCGGCACGAGCGTGCATGCGCACACATATACTATCGATAATCTAGCGTTTATTTGAAAACGATTCATAAATAGGCCGAAAAATGACAACGTTCTAGAATATTCCAGTAAAGGGCGATTATCATGGAATGTCTTATTTATAACTCCATGACGAGGTAAACAGAATCCAAGAAATGAATCTTGACGCTGCTATTGTAGTTGTGGGCGATTTCAATAGCGCCAATCTGAGAAAAGTATTACCAAACTTCTACCAGCATGTGACTTGTAACACCAGAGGCGGCAACATCTTAGACCATTGCTACTCGCAATTCAAGGGTGGTTACAAGGCTAATTCTGCCAGTGGCTTTGGCAAATCTGATCACAACGCCATCTTGCTTTCCCCGGAGTATAAACAAAGACTCAAGTGCGTGCCGGTAGTCTCGCGAGAGGTGCAGAAATGTATGATGGCGCCGCTCCGACCGGCTGCCTCTCTGTTCGCTCCGTCGAGACTGTGTTTACTTTTGTTAATATTTATAGTTTTTAGAGTTTTGTGCGTACCAACTGTTGGTGCATTTAATGTATATGTTATTATGTTAATTGATACTATCTTGTCTAGCACAGTCTCTGGAGCGTAACAGTAAGAAGCATTTTGTATGAAAGTATTCTGTACTTCTGTATGACAACTATTAAAGAACTTGAACTTGAACTTGAAATGGTCTGTCGAATCGGAGGAGGCGCTCCAAGCTGGACTGGAATGTACAGACTGGAGTGTGTTCCGCGATAACACAGATAACATAAATGACTACACGGAGACAGTGCTGGACTTTATATGTACTTTGGTGGAAGAAACAATCCCCACTACCACAACTAGAGTTTACCCGAACCAAAAACCCTGGGTGGTAGACAAATCCGTCCGTGAGGCTCTGAAAGCACGAACTGCAGCCTACAATGCCGGGCTGGTGGCAGGCAACATGGATGACCATTGTTTTTCCTTTGTCTATCCGTTGATTTTATTTTATTTTTCTGTTTATTTTATACTTTTCTTTGTACTTAGCTTAGCTATGTGAAGCACTTTGGTTGACAAGCGTCATGTTTAAACGTGCTATATAAATACATTTGATTGATTGATTGATTGATTGGCGACATGCAACGTGAGAAGGGCAGTGAAAGAAGCAGAAAGGCGCTACAGGGATAAAATTGAACTGCAATTTGAACAGGCTGACTCCAGAGCTATGTGGCAGGGCCTCAGAAAGATGACAGATTACAAAGGCACCTCCCTCAAGCTGAACAGTGACATCTCCTTAGCAAATGATCACAACACCAGCCCACAGGCCACTGCAATGGAGGGGGGGGGCTGCTGAGGGAGACTCAGTGTTCAGGGTAACAACATGAGGTGAGGAGGACCTTTAAGAAAGTGAATATCAGGATGGCAGCAGGACCGGACGGTATCCCCGGCCGCGTCCTAAAAGTCTGTGCCGACCAACTGGCCCCGGTATTCACTGACATATTTAACCTGTCCTTGGAACAGGCTGTCATCCCCACCTGTCTGAAGAAGTCCACTATCATCCCTGTACCCAAAAAAATCCAAGCCTGCTTGCCTCAACGACTACCACCCTGTAGCTCTCACCTCTATAGCCATGAAGTGCTTTGAGAAGCTAGTGAAGGGCTACATCTGCTCCTCCCTCCCCATCAACCTGGACCCCCTGCAATTTGCATATCGCCCCAACAGGTCCATGGAGGACGCCATAGCCCATGTGCTGCACACAGCAACATCACACTTGGACAAGAGGCAGGGGAACTATGTGAGAATGCTATTCATCGACTACAGCTCAGCATTCAATACCATAGTCCCCTCCAAACTCATAGCCAAGCTCAGGGACCTGGGCTTGAACTATGACCTCTGCCAGTGGGTCTTGGACTTCCTGACGGGTAGACCCCAGGTGGTGAGAGCAGGCAACTGCACCTCCTCATCCTCATCCATCACCCTCAACATAGGGGCCCCCCAGGGCTGTGTTCTGAGTCCCCTCCTCTACTCCCTGTACACACATGACTGTGTGGCTCAGCGGAACAACAACACAATCATCGAATTAGCTGACGACACAGTAGTGGTGGGCCTGATCTCTGCAAACGACGAGAGGGCCTACCTGGAAGAGGTCAAGGTCCTGGCGGGATGGTGCCAAGAGAACAACCTCTCCCTGAACGTCAGCAAAACAAAGGAGATGATTGTGGACTTTAGGAGGTCGGGGGTCAGGGACTACAGCCCCCTCAGCATCGACGGGGCACCGGTTGAGAGAGTGAACAGTTTTAAGTACCTCGGAGCCCACATATCCGAGGACTTGACATGGACCACACACATTGACAGTGTTGTGAAGAAGGCACAGCAACGCCTCTACTTCCTCAGGCGCCTAAGGAAGTTCCAAGTCAGTCAGAAGATCTTTAAGAACTTCTACTCATGTACAATAGAGAGCATCCTGACTGGCAATATCACCTTCTGGTTTGGGAATAGCACCGCACAAGACTGTAGCAGACTACAGAGAGTGGCCCGTTCAGCCAAGCGCACAATTGGAGTGGGGGCTTCCCACTCTCCAGAACATTTACAACAAGCGGTGCAGGGGTAAGGCTAAGAGAATTATCAAGGACTCCAGCCACCCAAACAACTGCCTCTTTGAACTGCTGCGGTCAGGCAAGCGATACAGGAGTCTCATGGCAATCACAGAAAGACTCAGAAGAAGCTTCTATCCCCAGGCCATCAGGTTGCTCAACGAACAATAACACTATGCAACAACCATCAAATGCACTCACAGCACACACATCCACACGCACACACTCACTTTAAACAATCAACCCACTGCAGCACCCACTCTACACACTTTAGAACACCTAGACACACTTTATATTTATTGGCAAAGAATTTGCACTACAACCCATACCTCAGGACACCTTACTGTAAATTGTACCTAAATTGTACCTCATCCCATTTCTGCTCTGCACTATATAGTATATTGTATATTAGTATATTGCATAGTATATTGTATGGTAACTCAGTTACTGCTATCCTGCATTGAACATTGTACATTATGTACATACTGAACACTTGTGTCTACGTACGTGACTTCTATTTTTTACTTTTTTACTTGCTATACTTATTTTATTTCATACTTATCTTTTGTCTAGCACAGTCTCTGGAGCGTAACAGAAAGAAGCATTTTGTATAAAAGTATTCTGTACTTCTGTATGACAACTATTAAAGAAACTTGAAACTTGAACTTGAACTTGAACTCTCTCTCACCATTGTGCCTGCGGCGGTCCGTATCAGTTGTTGTGTTCTAAAGGAATGTAAACATTCTGCCCGCTGCTCCCACTGACTGCTGCTTCCACCACCCTCTTCTAACCAGTCTGACTAGAGACAGACACACATGCTAACCCTGATGACAATGGCAATGATGACAATGGTACTACCCTCCCAAAGCTCGTCTCTGTATATCAGTTACAAACCAAATATACATTGAAGAAACACCGATTTCTTTCAGTTTGGACTAGGGATGTCCGATATTATCGGCCTACCGATATTATCGGCCAATATTGCCATTACAATGTAATATCGGAAAATATCGGTATCGGTTTTCAAAAGAAATTATTATTATTATTTTTTCTTACATTTATTTAACCTTTATTTACCCAGGCAAGCAAGTAAGAACAAATTCTGATTGAATTTATTGTGAAAAGTATGCATAATGTTGTGTTTTTTGGGGGGGGAACCCCACATATATCGGTATCGTTGATATCGGTATCGGAAATTAAGAGTTGGACAATATTGGTATATCGGACATCGGTAAAAAAGCCAATATCGAACATCCCTAGTTTGGACGAGGCTATTAGAAAAGTGTGTCTCAGTAGCATTGAGGTGAAGGCACTTGCCTCCTGTGATGAGAGCGTCCTGGGTTTGTTCCCCAGCAGGGACACTCAAATGTTTTCTGAAAACGTTGAAAGTTAAACATGTGTTAATATGTATTATATGTACTTATTTGTAAATACGTAAATATGTGTCGATATATTACTTATTTGTAATACGTATACATTGTCAATAAATGTCAATATATTACTTATGGCTAAAAACCTATTTACATATTTTACACACACACACACACACACACACACACACACACACACACACACACACACACACACACACACACACACACACACACACACACACACACACACACACACACACACACACACACATGCATGTGTGTGTGTCGCTTTGGATAAAAGCGTCAGCTAAATGACTCAATGTAAATGTAAATGTGTGTGTGTGCATGTGCGTGTGTGTGTGTGTGCGTGTGTGTGTGTGTGTGTGTGTGTGTGTGCGTGTGTGTGTGTGAACAGGTGCTGTGTTCCCAGGCAGGGCAGTACGACAGCAGAGGGGTGCTCTGTGACGCCAGGGAGGAGGGCCCGCTGCGTCGGAACCCCGGGAACCACAACCGGAACGTCGTGGCGCGTCTACCCACGTCGGAGGAGGTGGAGTTCACCCTCAGCCTGCCCGACTACGACACCGGCGCCATGGACCGCACCGCCGACGGGAGCTTCAGGAACACCCTGGAAGGTCAGGACACTCGTCATAGGCCTCATTCACACCGGCCGGAGCTCCGTGCCGGAGCCGGTTCCCGAACGCAATCTCGAACCGGCCGGCGCGTTCACACACCGGGAATAATTGGTTCGGAACATGACGGAGGCTTTAGATCGGCCCTCTAAGAAAACACTGAGCACCGATTTTTCATGTTCCGAACCAATTATCCCCGGTGTGAACGGGCCGGCCGGTTCCAGATTGTGTGTGAAAGGCCTAACAGAGAGCCTCCTTCCTTCCAGTGGGGACTGTCCATTCCCTAACCCCCGTACCGTAAACATTAATCATAACCGCGTGCCCTCACCCTAAGCCTTAAAAGGAACACGCCAACATTATGGGAAATGCGCTTACGGTCTTCTCCAGAGTCAGACCAGAAGATAGATACCGATTCCCTCTCTGTGTGCGTTCAGTATAGAAAGCTATCCGGCTGCATGCTAGCCTAGCTTATCACAAATACATGGAAGTGGATACGGACCGCTAGCCTAGCTTAAGACTCCGGCAGAGGTGTTTTTCGGCCAACACCTATAGGCTAGCTGGTCCGTATCCACTTCCATTCACTTGTGCTAAGCTAGGCTAGCTTGCAGCTGGATAGTCTTCTACTGAGCGCACAGAGAGGAAATTGGCATCTATCTTCTTGTCTGACTCTATAGATGGTAAGTGCATTTCCCATAATGTGTTCCTTTAACCCCCAAAATAGCCCCCTGTCCTTTTTTTTTTTCATCCACTTTTTCTCCCATTTTCTATTTTTCTCCCATCCCAATTTTCATATCGTCCAATTCAACCCTCCCCTGTCACAAACGTTGTTTCTTGCCTCCCACAAGCCGGCTGCAATGTGGACTAAGTCATACATAGCACGAGTCCCCTCCGATACTCGAGGTAACAGCCGTCGCATCTTTTCACCTGCGCGGCTCGATCTCTCAGCGTCGGGGGTCTGGGCTTTGGAGGGGCCCCGCCCCCCGTCGCTTCTTGATTCTACTGCGCAGGCGCACCAACCGACCTGTAGGAGTCGCTGTCCACAACGCCCGATCCCCACCCTTCAGTTTCCCTCCCCGTAATACGGCCAATGTGTATTACTGTGGACGACCAGCTAAACTGAAAGCAATGTGGAGAGCGGGGCTCGAACAGGAGGCATCCTGTTCGAGCCCAGTCTCCAGCATTCGTTGCGAGCGCCTTGCCCACTGCGCCACGTAGCCGCCCACAATAGCCCCCTGTCCTTATGGGATATGAACAAATGTCCCCACAAGGACAGAGGTTATGTCTCGCTTTCAAGTGGGGCTGTTCCGTTCAGTCCAGTCCAATCCTTAGAGCCAATCAGGTCTCAGATCACTCCATGACAGGCCCGCCTCCTTCTTCCTTGATTGGTCGATTCATTGGTCGACTTGGTCCGACCGAGCCTTTGTTAGTCGGTTCATCTTGTCTCGCCGTCTTCCACGTCGAATGAGTTATTGCCTCAAAAAGAATAAGCGCAATAAGGTCCCACTGCGTGAGGGCTGCCTTAAATACTTCGAAGCTTCGTTCGATGGGCATGGGATTCGATTATGAAAAGAAAGTGAATATATTAAAAAAATATATAATATACATATTTTATTATTATTATTATTATTATTATTATTATTATTATTATTATTATTATTATTATTATTATTATTATTATTATTATTATTATTATTATTATTATTATTATTATTATTATTATTATTATTATTATTATTATTATTATTATTATTATTATTATTATTATTATTATTATTATTATTATTATTATTATTATTATTATTAAATTTAAAAAAAAAATTGCAAAATCAACTCTGCCTCTCTTTGTTAACTACAACAAGCAATGCTGTTTGTTATTTAAGATGAGGTCGGACTCGGCACTAACAGATCTGTGTTCATTGTGCTGCTTTTATAAAGCCTCAAATGACGGCTTACAATATTTCATGAAAGCAAAAGTGTTTCGTTTGTCTAAGATTTAAAAAGGTTTCAACTTTACAGCACTGACAAAGTTGAACAAAGTGCTGCACAAGTCCCACAACATAAAATCTTTTTATTTTTTCTTTAAAAAAAATATTTATTTATAATTTTTTATTTAAATTTTGTTTATCTCGAAGCTTCGAATTTAAATCGAATCTCGGCTCCGAAGCTTCGAATTCCAAAAGAAAACAATCGAAGGTCAGCCCTACTCTGCGCGATCGCATATTGGAAACACAAATTCAATTGATCGGTCGAAAAAAATACTTCACTATTAGTCAACTAAGAATGCCTTTAGTCATAAATACAAGAACAGATACAGCCAGGCCCTGGAGCTGATGGATCCCAGTGTCTCCCCCCCCCCCCCCCCGCAGGTTTCGGAGACCCACGGACGGGCCGGGGGAACAGTTCACACATGGGCATGCACGCCGCTCTGCACGTCTTCATGAACGGATCCATGTCCTCCGTGCAGGGCTCTGCAAACGACCCCATATTCCTCCTGCATCACGCCTTTGTAGACAGGTAGGGTGCGCGGACGCACGCACACATTATTATGTGGTGGAACCGGAGATGTTAATCATGTGCATGGTCAAAACTTCATGGTTGGTTTTTTATTGTTTTTATTGTTAAGACATTACTAATCAAATACAATTTAGGTTAGGAGTTCAGTAGAGGACTTGACTTTCTCTGAGAGGAAAGGAGGATATAAGGGGGGAGGGATGACCAGGTGAGGGGAGAGGACAGGAGGATACAGGGGGAGGGTGACCAGGTGAGGGGAGAGGAGAGGAGGATATAAGGGGGGGGAGGGACGACAAGGTGAGGGGAGAGGAGAGGAGGATACAGGGGGAGGGATGATCAGGTGAGGGGAGAGGAGAGGAGGATATACAGTAAGGGGGGAGGGATGATCAGGTGAGGGGAGAGGAGAGGAGGATACAGGGGGAGGGTGACCAGGTGATGGGGGAGGAGAGGAGGATACAGGGGGAGGGTGACCAGGTGATGGGGGAGGAGAGGAGGATACAGGGGGAGGGATGACCAGGTGAGGGGGGAGGAGAGGAGGATACAGGGGGAGGGATGACCAGGTGAGGGGGGAGGAGAGGAGGATACAGGGGGGAGGGATGACCAGGTGAGGGGAGAGGAGAGGAGGATACAGGGGGAGGGTGACCAGGTGATGGGGGAGGAGAGGAGGATACAGGGGGAGGGTGACCAGGTGATGGGAGAGGAACGGATACAGGGGGGAGGGATGACCAGGTGAGGGGAGAGGAGAGGAGGATACAGGGGGAGGGATGACCAGGTGAGGGGAGAGGAGAGGAGGATACAGGGGGAGGGATGACCAGGTGATGAGAGAGGAGAGGAGGATACAGGGGGGAGGGATGATCAGGTGAGGGGAGAGGAAAGGAGGATATAAGGGGGGAGGGATGATCAGGTGAGGGGAGAGGAGAGGAGGATACAGGGGGAGGGATGATCAGGTGAGGGGAGAGGACAGGAGGATACAGGGGGAGGGTGACCAGGTGGCGTGTACCTGTTCCGCAACAGTAAGTGACTTCCGGGGTAGGCCTGATTGGCCCCGACAGGCACGTGACGCGGCAAACTCAGGACGCGCAACGAGGCTGCTGAGAGCTGTCGCGCGGAAATAGGCTGTCTATTGCCATTCTCTAACACAAACTCTAACCTTAACCAGCTCCTTAACAGCGCCTAAACTTAACCGTTCTAACCTTAACCAACTCCGAAACAATGCCTAACCTTAACCTTAACCTTAACCATGCCTAACCTTAACCATAGAAAGAATATTGCCATTCTCTAAGACAAACTCTAACCTTAACCAGCTCCTTAACAGCGCCTAAACTTAACCGTTCTAACCTTAACCAACTCCGAAACAATGCCTAACCTTAACCTTAACCTTAACCATGCCTAACCTTAACCGGCGAAAGAATACATGTTAAAAAAAAAATCACGTTAAAAAAAAAAGATTTGATGGGATTCGAACTCACCAACAACGGACCGCAGGATCGCAGGACCGCTGCTCTGCCAGGTGAGCTATAGCGCCGAATGAGAGTCATGGCGTATTTGGACAGTTACGTAATTCCGTAAGGGGCTCCGCGGAGCGTGCCGCGCGGCAGAGAAAGTTGCGCGTCACGTGCCTGTCGGGGCCAATCAGGCCTACCCCGGAAGTCACTTACTGTTGCGGAACAGTTACACGCGACCAGGTGAGGGGGGAGGAGAGGAGGATATAAGGGGGGAGGGATGACCAGGTGAGGGGAGAGGAGAGGAGGATATAAGGGGGGAGGGATGATCAGGTGAGGGGAGAGGAAAGGAGGATATAAGGGGGGAGGGATGATCAGGTGAGGGGAGAGGAGAGGAGGATACAGGGGGAGGGTGACCAGGTGAGGGGGGAGGAGAGGAGGATATAAGGGGGGAGGGATGACCAGGTGAGGGGAGAGGAAAGGAGGATATAAGGGGGGAGGGATGACCAGGTGAGGGGAGAGGAAAGGAGGATACAGGGGGAGGGATGACCAGGTGAGGGGAGAGGAGAGGAGGATACAGGGGGGAGGGGAAGGTGTGAACAAAAGGGAATGTCCACACTTACAGTAAATGATGTGCTCAATTGACTGTAGAGATGCTCTTATTGAGACTTGAAATAACTGTAACAGTACAATGAACAACTCATACATGCACACCCACACATATACACACACAAAAAAAACACACGCACGCACATCTGTGTGAACACAAGAGTGTAAAAACCCCTTCTCTCTCTCTATCCATATACAAGCATCTATGAGCGGTGGCTGCGGAGATATCAGCCGTCTCCCTCCCAGTACCCAGAGTCCAACACTCCTATAGGGCACAACAGAGAGTACCACATGGTGCCTTTCCTGCCGCTGCACCGGAACAGGGACTACTTCCTCTCCAGCAGGGACCTGGGATACGAATACTCCTACCTGCTAGACGCCAGTGAGTGCTGTGTGCGACCGGATCCTTTTTCTAGTTTCAGTCACTTTTCTTTATTTTTTCAAGCGAACATTAAAGGTGCACTACACAGTTTCGTGGGATGGGTGATTTTTCACCGTACTATATAGATATTATTAGGGATGTTCGATATTGGCTTTTTTTTTTTTACCGATATCCGATATACCGATATTGTCCAACTCTTAATTTCCGATACCGATATCAACCGATACCGATATATGCAGGGTTTCCCCCCCCCCCAAAAAACGGAATAATTTCAGGTAATTAACATTACATATCTCTTGTCGTGGAATTAACACAACATTATGCATACGAATTTGTTCTTACTTGCTTGCCTGGGTAAATAAAGGTTAAATAAATGTAAAAGATTTTTTTCTTTTTTTTGAAAACCGATACCGGTATTTTCCGATATTACATTTTAATGCCAATATCGGTAGGCCGATACTATCGGACATCCCTAGATATTATCATATCCCGCCATTGTTAATTGAAAAGGACTCCGAGGTACCGTGAACCAAACAGAAGGCTTGACTATAGGTTACTTCTTTGAAGGTTTTGTAAAAAAAAATGCGGATCCCCGGCCTTTGTAAACGACCCCAGTGAAGCAGTAACTCTTCATATAGTACTTTGTCTTCAGTGCCAAGAATTTCACTCACCCTCTTTTTCCTGTGATCTTCTCTCTCTCTTCCTGTGATCCTCTCTCTCCCTCCCTCTGCCTCCCTCCCGCCCTCCCTCCCTCCCGCCCTCCAGATCAGAGGCTAGTGGAGTCCATGGGTCCCTTCCTGGAGCACCTGCGGGAGGCCTGGCCCTGGCTCCTTCTCGCGGGGATCCTGGGCTGCGTCGTCGTGGTGAACATAGTCGCGGTTGTCCTGATGATGCAGAGGTCACGTTGCGGGTCGGCGGCGGCAGAAAGACAACCGCTGCTCGACGGCAGCATTGACCACCACTACCAGACCTCTATGTGAACACACCAAGACCACCCACCAAACCTCTATCTGAACACCAAGACCACCCACCAAACCTCTATCTGAACACCAAGACCACCCACCAAACCACTATCTGAACACCAAGACCACCCACCAAACCTCTATCTGAACACCAAGACCACCCACCAAACCACTATCTGAACACCAAGACCACCCACCAAACCTCTATCTGAACACACCACGACCACCCACCAAACCTCTATCTGAACACCAAGACCACCCACCAAACCACTATCTGAACACCAAGACCACCCACCAAACCTCTATCTGAACACCAAGACCACCCACCAAACCACTATCTGAACACCAAGACCACCCACCAAACCACTATCTGAACACCAAGACCACCCACCAAACCACTATCTGAACACACCAAGACCACCCACCAAACCTCTATCTGAACACCAAGACCACCCACCAAACCACTATCTGAACACACCAAGACCACCCACCAAACCTCTATCTGAACACCAAGACCACCCACCAAACCACTATCTGAACACCAAGACCACCCACCAAACCACTATCTGAACACACCAAGACCACCCACCAAACCACTATCTGAACACCAAGACCACCCACCAAACCACTATCTGAACACACCAAGACCACCCACCAAACCTCTATGTGAACACCAAGACCACCCACCAAACCTCTATCTGAACACCAAGACCACCCACCAAACCACTATCTGAACACACCAAGACCACCCACCAAACCACTATCTGAACACCAAGACCACCCACCAAACCACTATCTGAACACCAAGACCACCCACCAAACCTCTATCTGAACACCAAGACCACCCACCAAACCTCTATCTGAACACCAAGACCACCCACCAAACCTCTATCTGAACACCAAGACCACCCACCAAACCACTATCTGAACACCAAGACCACCCACCAAACCACTATCTGAACACCAAGACCACCCACCAAACCTCTATCTGAACACCAAGACCACCCACCAAACCTCTATCTGAACACCAAGACCACCCACCAAACCACTATCTGAACACCAAGACCACCCACCACACCACTATCTGAACACCAAGACCACCCACCAAACCACTATCTGAACACCAAGACCACCCACCAAACCTCTATGTGAACACCAAGACCACCCACCAAACCACTATCTGAACACCAAGACCACCCACCAAACCTCTATCTGAACACACCAAGACCACCCACCAAACCACTATCTGAACACCAAGACCACCCACCAAACCACTATCTGAACACCAAGACCACCCACCAAACCTCTATCTGAACACCAAGACCACCCACCAAACCACTATCTGAACACCAAGACCACCCACCAAACCTCTATGTGAACACACCAAGACCACCCACCAAACCACTATCTGAACACCAAGACCACCCACCAAACCTCTATGTGAACACCAAGACCACCCACCAAACCTCTATCTGAACACCAAGACCACCCACCAAACCACTATCTGAACACCAAGACCACCCACCAAACCTCTATCTGAACACACCAAGACCACCCACCAAACCTCTATCTGAACACACCAAGACCACCCACCAAACCACTATCTGAACACCAAGACCACCCACCAAACCACTATCTGAACACCAAGACCACCCACCAAACCTCTATCTGAACACCAAGACCACCCACCAAACCACTATCTGAACACCAAGACCACCCACCAAACCTCTATCTGAACACACCAAGACCACCCACCAAACCACTATCTGAACACACCAAGACCACCCACCAAACCACTATCTGAACACACCAAGACCACCCACCAAACCTCTATGTGAACACCAAGACCACCCACCAAACCTCTATCTGAACACCAAGACCACCCACCAAACCACTATCTGAACACACCAAGACCACCCACCAAACCACTATCTGAACACCAAGACCACCCACCAAACCACTATCTGAACACCAAGACCACCCACCAAACCTCTATCTGAACACCAAGACCACCCACCAAACTTCTATCTGAACACCAAGACCACCCACCAAACCTCTATCTGAACACCAAGACCACCCACCAAACCACTATCTGAACACCAAGACCACCCACCAAACCACTATCTGAACACCAAGACCACCCACCAAACCTCTATCTGAACACCAAGACCACCCACCAAACCTCTATCTGAACACCAAGACCACCCACCAAACCACTATCTGAACACCAAGACCACCCACCACACCACTATCTGAACACCAAGACCACCCACCAAACCACTATCTGAACACCAAGACCACCCACCAAACCTCTATGTGAACACCAAGACCACCCACCAAACCACTATCTGAACACCAAGACCACCCACCAAACCTCTATCTGAACACACCAAGACCACCCACCAAACCACTATCTGAACACCAAGACCACCCACCAAACCACTATCTGAACACCAAGACCACCCACCAAACCTCTATCTGAACACCAAGACCACCCACCAAACCACTATCTGAACACCAAGACCACCCACCAAACCTCTATGTGAACACACCAAGACCACCCACCAAACCACTATCTGAACACCAAGACCACCCACCAAACCTCTATGTGAACACCAAGACCACCCACCAAACCTCTATCTGAACACCAAGACCACCCACCAAACCACTATCTGAACACCAAGACCACCCACCAAACCTCTATCTGAACACACCAAGACCACCCACCAAACCTCTATCTGAACACACCAAGACCACCCACCAAACCACTATCTGAACACCAAGACCACCCACCAAACCACTATCTGAACACCAAGACCACCCACCAAACCTCTATCTGAACACCAAGACCACCCACCAAACCACTATCTGAACACCAAGACCACCCACCAAACCTCTATCTGAACACACCAAGACCACCCACCAAACCACTATCTGAACACACCAAGACCACCCACCAAACCTCTATCTGAACACCAAGACCACCCACCAAACCTCTATGTGAACACACCAAGACCACCCACCAAACCTCTATCTGAACACCAAGACCACCCACCAAACCTCTATCTGAACACCAAGACCACCCACCAAACCTCTATCTGAACACCAAGACCACCCACCAAACCTCTATCTGAACACCAAGACCACCCACCAAACCACTATCTGAACACCAAGACCACCCACCAAACCTCTATGTGAACACACCAAGACCACCCACCAAACCACTATCTGAACACCAAGACCACCCACCAAACCACTATCTGAACACCAAGACCACCCACCAAACCTCTATGTGAACACACCAAGACCACCCACCAAACCACTATCTGAACACCAAGACCACCCACCAAACCTCTATCTGAACACCAAGACCACCCACCAAACCTCTATCTGAACACCAAGACCACCCACCAAACCTCTATCTGAACACCAAGACCACCCACCAAACCTCTATCTGAACACCAAGACCACCCACCAAACCACTATCTGAACACCAAGACCACCCACCAAACCACTATCTGAACACCAAGACCACCCACCAAACCACTATCTGAACACACCAAGACCACCCACCAGACCTCTATGTGAACACACCAAGACCACCCACCAAACCTCTATCTGAACACCAAGACCACCCACCAAACCACTATCTGAACACCAAGACCACCCACCAAACCACTATCTGAACACCAAGACCACCCACCCAACCACTATCTGAACACCAAGACCACCCACCAAACCACTATCTGAACACCAAGACCACCCACCAAACCACTATCTGAACACCAAGACCACCCACCAAACCTCTATCTGAACACACCAAGACCACCCACCAAACCACTATCTGAACACCAAGACCACCCACCAAACCACTATCTGAACACACCAAGACCACCCACCAAACCTCTATCTGAACACACCAAGACCACCCACCAAACCTCTATCTGAACACCAAGACCACCCACCAAACCTCTATCTGAACACACCAAGACCACCCACCAAACCACTATCTGAACACCAAGACCACCCACCAAACCACTATCTGAACACCAAGACCACCCACCAAACCTCTATCTGAACACCAAGACCACCCACCAAACCACTATCTGAACACCAAGACCACCCACCAAACCACTATCTGAACACCAAGACCACCCACCAAACCTCTATCTGAACACACCAAGACCACCCACCAAACCACTATCTGAACACCAAGACCACCCACCAAACCTCTATGTGAACACCAAGACCACCCACCAAACCTCTATGTGAACACCAAGACCACCCACCAAACCACTATCTGAACACCAAGACCACCCACCAAACCACTATCTGAACACCAAGACCACCCACCCAACCACTATCTGAACACCAAGACCACCCACCAAACCACTATCTGAACACACCAAGACCACCCACCAAACCACTATCTGAACACACCAAGACCACCCACCAAACCACTATCTGAACACCAAGACCACCCACCAAACCTCTATCTGAACACCAAGACCACCCACCAAACCACTATCTGAACACCAAGACCACCCACCAAACCACTATCTGAACACCAAGACCACCCACCAAACCTCTATCTGAACACCAAGACCACCCACCAAACCACTATCTGAACACCAAGACCACCCACCAAACCACTATCTGAACACCAAGACCACCCACCAAACCACTATCTGAACACACCAAGACCACCCACCAAACCACTATCTGAACACCAAGACCACCCACCAAACCACTATCTGAACACCAAGACCACCCACCAAACCTCTATCTGAACACCAAGACCACCCACCAGACCTCTATGTGAACACCAAGACCACCCACCAAACCACTATCTGAACACCAAGACCACCCACCAAACCACTATCTGAACACACCAAGACCACCCACCAAACCTCTATCTGAACACACCAAGACCACCCACCAAACCTCTATCTGAACACCAAGACCACCCACCAAACCTCTATCTGAACACCAAGACCACCCACCAAACCACTATCTGAACACCAAGACCACCCACCAAACCACTATCTGAACACCAAGACCACCCACCAAACCTCTATGTGAACACCAAGACCACCCACCAAACCTCTATCTGAACACCAAGACCACCCACCAAACCACTATCTGAACACCAAGACCACCCACCAAACCTCTATCTGAACACCAAGACCACCCACCAAACCACTATCTGAACACCAAGACCACCCACCAAACCTCTATCTGAACACCAAGACCACCCACCAAACCACTATCTGAACACCAAGACCACCCACCAAACCACTATCTGAACACCACGACCACTATGTGAAGTACTTTTACTCAAGTACTGTACCTAAGTATCATTTTTGAGGTACTTGTATACTTTACGTGAGTATTTTCATTTTAGGGAACTTTGTACTTTCACTCCGCGGGAAATATTGTACTTTTAAACTTTTCCACGATTAATAAGTACTTTCACATTTGAAGCCTGTCAACGTCAGAGTTGTTGAATGTAATCAGAGCAGCATAACTCTTTCATATTGCCTGTGAAAAATATTATACATTCACTTGAATAAGTTTACAGCACTGTGACTTCAACTTGCCCAATAAAGAACAAGCAAGATTTTGACTTAAACATGACTTTTTTTCTCTCCAGACTACTGTGGTTCAGACCTTGTAACACGGCATACAGTCTGAGTCAGGAGGGGCTTCCTGCATCATTGGATCTCAGCTTCTTCAAGACCAGCCTGACCTATAGGTCTCAAATCAAGGGGTCCATTGTGTGGACATAGCTCAGTCCTAAAAGTATTGACAAGGATCTATAGGGCTGTCAGTTTATCGCGTTAATTAGATTAATTAATTACACAGCAAATTATCGCGTTATGAAAATTAACTCAAAATTAATAAATTGTTTTTATTTTTTTATCTCATTCATTCCATAAGAACGTAGAATACACATATACAGACTTGTTTTTTTATATGGACCATTTGCATGTTCTTGGTATCTGATTCTAGGGACATCTATGGATCTCAGGGAATGTATTCCCAGTGTCAGAAATACTGTGTCTGTTACTAGGCTCGAGTAAATTGTAATGAACTGAATGAGAATATCAATAAATTATTTTTTTTATCTTTGACTATATAACACCGTGCTCAAATTGACCAGACCTGAAAAATCTAAGCAAATGAATAAATGCAAGATGATTAAACAGAAGGTTTTGTAGATACAGTACTGAATTCTGCCATCTGGACACATGCCATTTGAAATATGATTATAGAATATAAAATAGCAGGCCTAAGATGCTTATGCGATTAATTAGATTCATTCATTACAAATCCTGTAATTAATTAGATACATTTGTTTAATCGCCTGACAGCACTAATAAGGATCTATGGCTGCCTCCTTTTAGTCCATTAATCGGTCGGTTTGGTCTTTGGTCAAAGTCGACCAAGACTATAGGCCAGGGGTGTCAAACTCATTTTCACAGAGGGCCACATCAGCATTATGGTTGCCCTCAAAGGGCCAAAGACCGTATAAATGTTAATGTAATGTAAAATAAATGTAGCTACACATTTACATATTGTTAAACATGGTGTTTCTGTATTTATTACTTATTCAAGTTATACATATTGCATATTAATTTGCATAAATGTAAAAATATATGTTAGCTTATGTTATTTTAACAAATAATTTTAGTTTATCAGAACCCCATATTACTCCACCAATCAATGATCAAACCATTCAAGTAAAAAAACAAAGAAGAATATCATCAAATACAAGCTATGACATTAAGTTTGTTCAAAACCTTTTTGTCACAGTCAAGAGGGGCAGAACTAACAACTGTGAGCTGCAAAGAACACGTGGGACAGATGTAGCAGATGTTACAAAAACAAATGGCTGCACACAACCTTGCAGAGACCATACATCCAACTAATGGAAGATAGTTTAATTAACAGATTGCAGAATGGGTACAGTACAGTACAGCTCAATACACACAATTGTTAAGGGGATGCAGACCAGAGAAAGACTTTCGACTTGTTTACATCAGGGTCCCCCATTTTCAATTCGTAATGGAATTGCTATTATGTGTCTGCATGAACACACAACTGTAACTGTACTCAAAAATAACAAAATAAGGGTTGTCTCAGTTCACAACTATATTGGTCAAGTTTTGGGTGGGACTTGTTTGCGTCCCTACAGCTTCTTATTCAATTGAGCGAGATGCTCGGTTATGTCACACAGCCAGTTTGCATCTGACAGTTCAGACAATATTTCTTCAACCCTTTGTTACCTATTCCGCCTGGATCTTTTTTGTATTTTGAGCTGTAAAATTGTCAAAGAATGTCTGAGGAGTAAGTGCTTTTGGCTTTTTTCCTTTGTTACCTCAGATGTTCAACATACATGTATGTGTAAGAATGTGTAATAACTAAGGCTGTCAAAGTTAAAGCTTTATTAACGCATTAACCCACAATTATTTTAACACTGGTATTTTTTAACCCAATATTAATGTAAAAAAAAAAAAAGAAAATTTTTTTTTTTACCTGAGCTCTTGGGGGGCCACATCAAATGACGTGGCGGGCCGGATTTGGCCCGCGGGCCGTGAGTTTGACACCTATGCTATAGGCTATTCATCTTTGTTTCCCCCCATGCGGATGGAGTTACTTCCTAATGAAAATGATAACCACACCATTAGACTTCGGGAGAGGTGTTCGGTTTTTTTTTGGGCTAGATTAGATTAAATTCAAATGTCTTGTCATTATACAGCACAAGTACAGTACAACAAAAACAAGTCCCTTCTAGTGAATAACATGTAGGTGAAATTAAACTACTTCTCATTTTGCTGGGGACCTCATAGAACTGCCCCAAGCCCCGGACCCCACTTTGAGAACCGGTCTACTAAAAGGATCTAACTGAATATTTGACAAATATGTTTGGGGTGACACATGACACCACGACAGTTCCATCGTTTCAATGCAAAAGGTTTATTATATTTGGTGCAATAAATTGAATATATTCCTGAATAAACACACCCTCATTGAAGGCATCATTCAATTGGTTCTACTATCTATGCAGACATTCCAAGCCCCTGCAGTACATACACTTGGAATAGAATATAGCTCACAATGAAGCCATGCTAAAACAAGTAGACGCGTGCAACATACCACTCACTGTAGGAAAGTTGTATTTGTTCAGGCTATTTTGTATTCAACGGCCATTCATAGACAACACATTATCATTTCACTTGGACGACTGAACACAGTATAAAGATGTCTGGGAGTGGAAACTGAGGTGGAAAGAAGTCTTTAGATTTCTACTAGATTAGAACTATTAGATTCAATGCCAAAAGCAAATATCAAAAGGTGCTATAGATAACATTCGGCCACTAGATGTCGCACTAGAGCACCAGCATGTCAGACCAAAACAATGGTGCGCTTACACAGGGTATGATAATTATCGTATTTACTGTACGCTGTGCCATCGAACTAAGTTCAGATCAAACTGTCAAACTAGGCGTTGCAGATCAAATAGGAATCGAGATCCTGCTCAATGTATGGCCCTATTTGTCGCGTAAAATGTTGTCAGAAACATATTTTTAGGTTCAACTTTGGGTTGAAAACACAACAGAAAGTTGACGAGCAGGGTTGCGTTGGTGATTTCAAAGCTGGTTGCACTATGTTTTAATGACGCTCCCGCACATGTGCATAAATGTTCCCTCGCGTATGCACAGACTAAAGACAATGCCTAATTGCCTCTACGAATGGAATGTAACACATTTAATTCACAAGTTTTGTGTGAATGTATCTGAGAACGTATTTGAACACACCTGACGACCTGTGCTATTGTTATGCAAAGCAGCCAGGTGGGTACTTAGCGAGTTGGCGCATCAGTCGAGTGCAGCGCATTCCTGTGTGCACGCGCATGCATGTGCGTGCTCACAGAGCCGGTTGCGCGGCGTGCAACCCCGTCCCACGAGCAACGCACCCCTGTTGACGAGCGAGCGAGTCGCGATTTTCTTTTTGAAAACGAGAGAGCAGAGAAATGGGGACCTCTCAATATCCAATCAGGTGCATTCCATGTGGGGAAATACTGTAGGAATTAGGGAGGACACACGCACGCAACATGCACATAACATGCATATAACATTAATTTCTTACCATTTCGGCTACATTTTTTGAATGATTATAATCAATATTCTTTTGGGGGGGGGGGCAATACTTTTATTCCTTTTCTTTTTTCTTTTAATGATTTGTCTACATAAATGTTATCTATAGCACCTTTAAAATGGAACCAATAGGTGGAATGTAAAAGACAATTGTCTGAAGTGTACAACTTGTGTCAAACAAATGTATGTACATTAGTTGGGTACATGTTTTACAACAGGTTGAACGATTACAATTGGATTCAAATGGAAGCTGATCAACAATCCATTACAATGAGTTGGCGTGTTTCACGTGTCATGTCATTACATCCTCCGATACATATCTGTACATCTGGAATTACAGTACAATGGTTGTGATTGCAGGTCATCGCCATCAGACTTGATGGAATGTGTGTCGTGATGTCAGAGGAGTAGGCGGCGGGGGTAAAGGTTTTTATCAGTCCGACACTATGCAGGGGGCTTTTGTGCCACTGTGTCAAGTCAAAGTTCTAGGGCTGTCTTAAATACTTCGAAGCTTCGTTCGATGGGCATGGGATTCGAATATGAAAATAAAATTTGAATATATAATTATTTATATATTTTTTTTTAGCAAAATCACCTCTGCCTCTCTTTGTTAACTACAACAAGCAATGCTGTTTGTTATCTAAGATGAGGTCGGACTCGGCGCTGACAGATTTGTGTTCATTGTGCTGCTTTTATAAAGCCTCAAATGACGGCTTATTTCATGAAAGCAAAGTGTTTAGTTTGTCTAAGATTTAAAAAGGTTTAAACTTTACAGCACTGACAGAGTTGAACAAAGTGCTGTACAAGTCCCACAACATACATTTTCTTTTTAATTTATTTATTATTATTATTATAATTTTTTTAAATCTCGAAGCTTCGAATTAAAATCGAATCTCGGCCCCGAAGCTTCGAATTCCAAAAAAAAATTCGAAGGTCAGCCTACAAAGTTCTAACAGCAACTAAACAGGAAAACTGTACCGGTTACATGTTCTTATAAAATTGTTGTTACTAAAATGATACAGAAACAGTGCTAGACTTTGTCGGTACTCTGGTAGAAGAAATAGTCCCCTCCACCTTGATTTGAGTCTTCCCAAACCAAAAGCCTTGGGTAGACAAATCGGTCCGTGAAGCTCTGAATGAATTTCAAGTACCTCGGACTCCACATATCCAAGGACTTGATATGGAACACACACATAGTGTAGTGAAGAAGGCAGGGCAGCGCCTCTACCTCCTTTTAAGATGGGATTTCGTTAAAAACAGCCGTGAATGGCCAGTCAGCTGTTTAGAACAGACAGGAGGGGGGGCTATAAGGGGGGAACGGAATGCTAGTGGGGAACGGAATTGTCCTCTGCTAAAAAATGTCCCACGGAAACCAGGTTTTAGATTGAAGGAGAGGTTATACACGCTTCAACAAAACCACACCAAAAAGGAAATGTAGGCCTGTCCGGTGTGTCGGAAAACGTTAACTTAAGTGGCAAATAAAGTTTTATTGCCTTTAATCCATGTTCTCCAGAGTTGTACTTTGGACTAAAGCTCTGAAGTATCCCCCCTGGATTCATGTTTTAGATCATCTGCAATATAAAACTAAATCTTTATTTTGTTAGCCATGTCAACTTTTATATAACTTGGCCGTCTTCATCATAACAGATAGACTGGAGACAGAGCCGGTCTTCATAACAGATAGACTGGTGACAGAGCCGGTCTTCATAACAGATAGACTGGAGACAGAGCTAGTCTTCATAACAGACAGACTGGTGACAGAGCCGGTCTTCATAACAGATAGACTGGAGACAGAGCCGGTCTTCATAACAGATAGACTGGAGACAGAGCCGGTCTTCATAACAGACAGACTGGTGACAGAGCCGGTCTTCATAACAGATAGACTGGAGACAGAGCCGGTCTTCATAACAGATAGACTGGAGACAGAGCTAGTCTTCATAACAGATAGACTGGAGACAGAGCTAGTCTTCATAACAGGCAGACTGGTGACAGAGCTCGTCTTCATGACAGATAGACTGGAGACAGAGCCGGTCTTCATAACAGATAGACTGGAGACAGAGCTAGTCTTCATAACAGATAGACTGGAGACAGAGCCGGTCTTCATAACAGATAGACTGGAGACAGAGCTAGTCTTCATAACAGATAGACTGGAGACAGAGCCGGTCTTCATAACAGATAGACTGGAGACAGAGCTAGTCTTCATAACAGATAGACTGGAGACAGAGCCGGTCTTCATAACAGATAGACTGGAGACAGAGCTCGTCTTCATAACAGAGCTTGCAAATGACCTGTATACAGCAAGTACTCAGGTGGATGCGAGTGTGTATCTATCTATGTTCTACTGTTTACAGTATGATGTAATCCGGCACAATTTTAACAACCAGTACAATTTTTACTTGACATCAACACGTTGAATAATGTCAATTTAAAAATGTTATATGCTCAAATGGAACCATTGTATTTTGAAAAGTATTTGAAATGAACGTGACATTTTATTTGAATTAATTTAAACATGTATTTGATTTAAAACAGAATTTGTGAATTGAAACAAAATATTGAAACACTGAATTTCAAATTGGCGAGTATTAAAAAAAAAAAAAAAAAAAAAAAAACATTTTCAAGCGAATACCTTTAAAAAAAAAAACACATTTCAAACCATTACCTAAAATGTCAATATGTGCAATACAAATTAATCTCCGAAAAACACAATCGTTCAATTTGAGTGTGGACATTTTAAAAAGTAACAACAATTCAAAATAAAAGTTCTCTCGCACAAAATGTCACCAGATAACACCGACTGTTTCACCGCCCCGTCGTCATCATCATCATCATCATTCATCTTCATCAGTCACTATCACTATCTTCCTCCTCGTCGTTGACCGGAGCTGGGCTGACGGGGGGCGGCAGGTCGAGGCGCGCCCAGGACATGGGCTCAGATTTCTTCATGGCTATTTCGATCTTGGCCGGCATCATGTTGATGACGCTCTTGCTCACGTCGATCACCTGGACGGAACAAAGAGGCGATGCCTGAGCAGCTGGATCAAGGAGACTGGAAGGACTGAGCCGTCTACATTATGCTCTTCAAACATAATCCACGCGGCGCAGATTATCTACGAATGCAAATATTATGGCAAGTAATCCCCCTTCAGTACCGCAAGTATGGTGAATGGAATACTCTTAATATTCTTTTTTTTATCAAATTTTTCTCCCCCATTTTTCCAACTTTTCTCCCATCCCAATTTCGTATTATCCAATTCTACCCTCCCCCGTCTCGAACGTTGCTAGACCATGCCTCCCACTGGTCGGCTGCAATGTGGACCAAGCCTTGCATCACGTGTCCCCTCCGGTACACGAGGGGGCAGCCGTCGCATCTTTTCACCTGTACAGCACGATCTCTCAGCGGCGAGGAGTAACGCGTGAGAGGCTCCCCGTTGCTTCCTGATTCTGCTGTACAGGCGCACCAACCCACCTGTAGGAGTCGCTGTCCACAACGTCCGATCCCCACCCACCGGCTTTCCCACCCCTAACACTGCCAAATGTATTAGTATGAACGACCAGCCAAGCCGGTAGCAACGCCGAGAGCTGGGCTCGAACCCAGCATCTCCTGCGTTAGTGGCGAGCACCTTGCCCACTGCGCCACTTAATATTCTGACAATGAATCAAGGAATGCACTTTGCTACTAAATAATCTTAAAATAAATAAAATAAGCCCATTTTACTACTTACTATAACAATATGTCTTCACTACTATGCACTCAACACTCGTTACTCAGCTGATAGAGTTTTACCCTCTTCCTGCTGACTTGTCGTACAGAACTTGTAAGTCGCTTTGGATAAAAGAGTCAGCTAAATAACTAAATGTAAGTCATCTGGTTAAAAGGTCCCATATTGTAGTCCTGGGAAATTCAGATCAAGCTGTCAAACTAGGCGTCGAGATCCAGCGATATCACATCAAACTTACCGCTTACTTTGGGTTCAACTTTATGTAGAAAAGAGAAAGGTTTACGAGCCAGCCACCATTTTGTACACACCCGTTTTCCCACATGTGTGCAGGAGTCATGGATGCATGACATCGCAATGCACTTTTTTCATCACAAAGATTTTCCCATCAGAGACCCAAATGTGAGTTTTCCACAATACTTTGATGAGTCAGATTAAACAATGAGTCATTGCGGGGGGGAAAAAAGAATAAAGTGCAGCTATCTCAAACCACTGCGTCTTTTCTTGATCATCCAATCACAACTGCCGCTTCCCTCGGGCAGCGACAGTTTTTTTTTAAAAATTTGTATTATGTTTTTGTTTGTTTGTACTACCGGGCAGTCCGGTAGAGAGAGAGAGAGAGGAAGAACGGGAGACAGAGCGGGGGGAACACATTCGGCAAAGGACGCCGGGTCCGGGAATCGAACCCGGGTCGGCCGCTTCGCGACGCAGCGCGTTACTACATGGGTCGCCACTTGGGTGCCCGGGGCAGCGACAGTTGTGATCGGAGAATCAAGAAAAGATGCAGTGGTTTGAGACACGTCAATTGCTTATGTAACTACAAAGCGTTGCTTCTCCATGTTGTTGGGAGACACTAGTTACTTACTCCCCACAACTCAATCTTCTGCTCAAATGCCTTCTCCCCCTCGAATATGATGTGGATGTTGAGCTGTAGGAGCAAGAAGAATGAAACGTATGTTAAAAAGGCAAACGGAGAGACAAATAACATACTGTACGTACTGTATATAGAGCGGGGCTGGGGGCGATATGGCCAAGATATCATATCACAATATATTTCTCAGTTTTGATGGTATGAGGATATTTTACCGTATTTAGTTTCTCCGTACAAATATGATTTTATTTATTTATTCATTTTTAAATGTCTTTTATCATCATCCTCATCTTGTAATACAATTGTCATGGTGCCATTTAATTAAAAATTGTCCATCTTTAAATACTGCTGCAAAGAAAAATCTTTTCTTTTACATAGATTTATCTTTTTTTTTGCAATATACTGTATAGTGGACGGTGGTATTGTAAAAAGCCATGCCTCCAGGACGCTATATAAATTGAGATTCTCCCCTCTGTTGCAAAATGTACATACTAATCACTGTCAATCAAGTTGTACGCATTCTAATTGATTTGTTATCCTTGCTTTGGTCTCCCCTCGTCTTGTCGTCTTATTGATTTTGTGTGATTTCTATGCTGTATTTATTATTATCGATCGTGTGATGATGATGATGAATAGTTTTATTTTCTCTGTCTTTGTTTACAGATAAATCAAAAACACACATGTGTGGACTTTCAAAAGGAAAAGAAAAAAAGAAATAAAAATCACAAATGTACATATTCAAAGTAAGCTCACACACAAAATCCAAACTCAATGACCGAAAAAAAGGAATAGGCTGAAGCACATGCTTATTTTTGCCTATCCTTTACAATTCTTAAAAACTAAATATACTTTAATATAAGAAAGAACATTTTAAAATATGCTGCAAGATATTTTTTTCTTTTTCTTTAAGAGAAAAAAGAAAAGAGAAAATAAATGTTTGATGTTTTACTCAAAACTGTACTCCTGAATTATTTTATCCTTCAGGGCCTTTTTAAATCCCCCCTGAGAGGTACACAACTTCAACCCGTCACTAAGGCTATTCCACAATTTAACTCCCAAAATTGAAACACATCTAGCTTTTACATTAGTTCTTACCTTTTTATATGTATATATATTTTGTGTGATTTCTATGCTGTATTCATTATTTATTATCGATCGTGTCTGTATGTAAACTCGACGTGACTGTAAATGAGGGAAACCAGTTGCCTTTCGAGTATAAATAAAGGTTTGAAATGTAAAGCCTTCATATTATTCGGCATACCGCCCAGCCCCAATACAGACTTTATTGTTTATTAAAATAATCCCCATTAGCTGATGTCAATGGCACCAGCTAGACTTCCTGGGGTCCGAACTTTAAAGTCCCACATATCAATATATACACATACATACACATGCACATATATACAGGTATACATACATACACACACACACACAATATACATACATACATATACACACACACACACCTATTCAGTATATACACAATACTACAACCCAACTTATTACAATCATCCAAAAAAAGACATCATATAAACATGACAGACAGACATACAGACAGAGTGACAGACATACAGACAGAGTGACAGACATACAGAGTGACAGACAGACAGACAGAGTGACAGACAGACAGAGTGACAGACAGACAGAGTGACAGACAGAGTGACAGACAGAGTGACAGACAGACAGACAGACAGAGTGACAGACAGACAGACAGACAGACAGACAGACAGACAGACAGACAGACAGACAGACAGACAGACAGACAGACAGACAGACAGACAGACAGACAGACAGACAGACAGACGGACGGGTGTATCACCGAGGTGCTGTTGGCCTCCACGTAGCTCAGCTCTGGGACAGAGTGCTTGGAGTAAATAGAGACGATGACCTGGCTTCCTGTCTGATGCCAGTCAAACCGACAGGGAATCAGCTTCCTGCCCTGCGAGGAGAATCACATGCAACCGTGTAGACTTTGTAGAAAACATTAGAAAACAAATAAACAACAACCATGTGATGCAGAAAACCGCAATACAATATTTCTCAAACTATGGGTTGGCAGTGGCACCCAAAACAGGTCATGATGGGCCTATTTCTTATCGTCTCTAAATGACACAAAATGTATTAATTATATCTTAGCGAGCCCCGGATGCGTCTATACTTTTACCAACCGATTTCCAGTTCCGCGTTCGCGTTCTGCGATCCGATTGGCCACTGACGTTTCTGGTCATGTGACATGTGCGCCAATCGCGTGATGCCTGTTTCTGCGCCTATTTCCGCCTCGAACAGCCTGCAAACTACCTAACGCCTAGTTTATCACTGGTTAAGCTTAGGCGACTCTTTCGAAGTTGGTTATGGTTAGAGTTTGGAATCAGGGCTGGTGTTCTATCGCCCTGCTCTAAGACAAACTCTAACCTTAACCAACTTCGAAAGGGTGCCTAAGCTTAACCGGTGATAGAAACAGGCGTCACACGATTGGCGCAGATGTCACATGACCAGAAACATCAGTGGCCAATCAGATCGCAGAACTGGAAATCGGTTGGTAAAAGTAATGACGCGCCCCGGATACACAGTGTGGGTCCTGAGCTGAATAGGAGGGGTATCGGTATCGGCAGATACTCAAGGCCTGTGGTATCGGTATCGGACATGAAAAACTGGTATCGTGCCATCCCTACCCTGTACTAATACATTCTCTCTACTACAGTAATGCTATATACATCCGTGATTCTCAAAGTGGGGTCCAGGGACCCCAGGGGTCCTTGTGGGGTTTCCAAGGGGGTCCCCAGCCAAATGAGTAATACGATTATTTTCACTAATATTTTATTCACTAGTGGTTTGTAGTGAGACAATGTACAATAGAATAGAGTAGAAATACTTTAATTATCCCGAGGGAAATTTGACACTACAAATCGCTCACATTAAACATTTTTAGACTGAACAAAGTCACGAATAAGAAGAACAAAACAAATTGCCTAAGAATAGAATAAAATATACAGTAAAAATATACAAGAATGACTATTCTGATCATAGGTTCCACTCTCTCCACTGCTATATCCCCACCAGTGTACAATAGAGACAGTTATGGAATTCTGGACTGAATCACATCTAATCTAACAACAAATATCTTCTCAGACGGGGGTCCCCCAAGACACAATCTTACCAATGTGACCCTGACCTATTGTGTGTCCAATTTGGGGGTCCTTGGCGTGAAAAGGTTTGAATATGAAAATGAGAGTCAAGCCCCCTGTCTCTGAGACACCAAACTCCCTTCACCTACTGTAAGCAAAGCAGCCATGCCTCAGCACACTGCACTGTATGGCACCTATCTCTCCTTTTTTTTTTTTTTTTTTTATCTTTTCCCCCCTCCTTTTTCCTCTGATTTTCTCCCATCCCAATGTTAGTCGTTATGCCAATTCCCAATCCCCTTCCTGGTCGCTGCGCACTTACCCCCCACAGTCGGTCTTCCTCCGACACACGTCCAGCCAATCAACCGCTTCTTTTCACCTGGCTGCGCGGATTCTCACTGAGAGGGCGTAGCGTGTGGAAGGATCACACTATCCCACTTAGTTCCTATGCGCCCTGACCGAACTGTAGGAGTCGCCGTTTACAACGACCCGGACCCACCCCGCCAGCTTCTCCCACCCTCTAATACTGCCAATTGTATTAGTGTGAACGGCCAGCCAAGCTGGTGACAACCCCGGAGCTGTGAGCTGGATTCGAACAGGCGAATCCAGCTCACAGCTCCGGGGTTGGTGACGAACGCAATCTCCGTTACGCCACCTGACCGCCCTGGCACCCATCTCTTTTAATCTTTTAATCATATTAGTCTTATTGAATTAAATCAGTTTTTACTAAATTAGACTAGGTTACCGAAATGGATTAGTTTGCTATCGTTGAATCAATTCACTGTTTTTATTGAATGATTAGTTTGACTGGATTTTTATCGAATCAGTTTGTATGTCTGTCATGAGGATCAGTATTTATTTATTTTAGTATACATCTAGAATCAAATGGCTATAACTGAGACCCGAGTACTATAAATCTCGTGCTTCCATGTCGATGGAAAAATGACAATAAGCTAAACTTTGATCTCAGGTCCAAGTGAGAAATGATCCCAGTTGTACCGAAGTCTCTCTCTAACGGCAACTAACAAGACCCCGACCCCCGTCTACAGTGGTTTCTGCCACGGCTCTTGGTTACCACGGCAACCGCTCGCTGCAGAGATCGTTATCGACTTAAAAAAAAAAAGCCTCACATTTCACCTCCAGATGCAATGGATTGCAGTTTTACTCAACATGAAATAGCATCACAGCCTATTATTTCATAGGTTGGTTTTGTAGCCACCAGTTTTGTCGCTGCCGTCTTTAGCTCCCAGAGTGCTGCATGTCCTCATTATATAGAGTGTCTGCTCGCACCACTACGGTCCATGTAGTACAAATAACTAACGGAACACCGGTATGGCAAATGGACTGCATTCATATAGTGCATTTTAATGAGTCTTCAGACTCCCCAAACCTCTTTACAACATTGCCCACACACACACACACACACACACACACACACACACACACACACACACACACACACACACACACACACACACACACACACACACACACACACACACACACACACACACACACACACACACACACACACACACACACACACACACACACACACACACACACACACACACACACACACACACACACACACACCTTTCACTGCCACACAACAGCAGGTTGACCCTTACACTGCCACACCAACAGAAGGTTAACCCTTTACTATCACACTACCGACGACGGTAACCTTCTGTCGTGTGGCAGTGAAAGGGTTAAGGCGGCCATGCAAGGCACCGACCAGCTCGTCAGAAGCAGTCAGGGAGTCAAGGGTCTTTGCTCAAAAGGACACTACGACATGAGGAGTCGAGAAGAGGCGGAACCTAGGGGGCGACAGTGGCTCAGGAGGTAGAGCAGTCGTCTGGCAATCCTGGAGGTTCCCGGTTCGATTCCCGCTCCTCCCGCGGGCAGCGTGTCGATGTGTCCTTGAGCGAGACACTTAACCCCTAACTGCTCCCGATGAGCAGGTTGTGGCACCTCGCATGGTCGCCTCCGCCGTCGGTGTGAGAATGTGTGAGTGAATGGGTCAAAATGCGAGGAACAAATTGTAAAGCGCTTTGGATAAAAGTGTTATATAAAAAAGCAGCCATTTACCATTTAACCGGGAACCTTCAGATTCCCCGGCGACCCCGTGACACAAGACACACAATCAAACGTACCGTATCTTCTTTCCTCCATGCATGGGTTCCCTTAGTGCAGCCTTCTAGGGACAGGAAGGTGTCGAAGTCAGACGTTTTCCTCTTGCAGCAGGTCCGGTACTTCATACTGAGGTCACAAGGAGACGCGTGCGTCAGGTTCATACAGCAGGCGTCGTACACTTTGTCCTCACATTAAGTCTCAATTTAGTTTCACGAGTAAGAAAGTCTTTCTGCCATATTATTGATCGATTTCAAACCCTGCCCTCTTTTCTAGATCCCCCCGATCACAACTATTGCTTTCCTCGCACGGCGGTTGCGATTGGAGGATCGGAAAAAAAAGAGGGCGGCGTTTGAGACCTCTTGCGCGTTGTCGTTGTTTTGACAAGGCCCGGTGCCTTTCCTTCCCGTCTGTGGCAAAAATGAACAGTGTTTTCCTTTACCGTTTTTGCCAGTAATGTCGTCCTTGATGCTGCATGTGGGGTTCATGGGGGAATTGCCTTTCACCAAAGGATTTTATGTTTCGTTAACGATTGTGGAGGAATCCCTTTTGTTTTGTCCTAACAATAAAATTAAATCTCACATATTGACAAGAGCCAAGGGGGCTAAAGCCCCCACCACCTCTATTCTTAAGCTCAGTGTCCCCATTTCCTCCCTCAGTGTTCGCCCAGCTGGCCAGGATGAGAGCGCTCCTCTTAGCCCAAGCTCAACTGAATCTACATGTACTTTGTACTATGTGTGTTACTATTAAACTCATATCGATGATGAAGATCCGTCTACGACCATAATCGATGAGTCCGGTTCCTCCACACCATCCAATTTTTAACAGCCAAATTGACTAAACCCTAAATTACTGGATTTTGCAGAGAAGGCAACAACGCTGATGACTTCGGGTGACCCGATTTGCAAGTTAGCTTTAGCTAGCCATGTTCGTTTTGGCTAGCGGTTTTAACTTGCTCGCTTTGACATTTAAAAAACCCAGACTCATCAAGAGAGAGAAATGTATATTTAGAACTAAGGCTGTCAAAGTTAACGCGTTATCGCACAATTCTTTTAACACCACTATTTTTATCGCGACATTTATTAAAAAAAAAGGGTTTACTAGACTTCACTCAGGTGTATTATTGATACTCTCATTGATACTATGTTTGTTTCTGACTACATTTTTGGAAATTTCTTAAACATTTTGAATTTGATGCAAATTTGCAATGCATGAGTGTCATCCTTTTGTGTTAAATGGCTGCATAAAGAAAGCATTTGTTGACTCTCATGTTGAATTATTTTTCATAATTCCATTTGGGCTGTGGGGGGTGAAGCTTAATGTCTGAAGGAGTCGACTGAAGGCTTCTTGTCCTCTGCAAAAGCATGCAATTGGTCCACTGATGGATACATCTTGATATTTGTCTAGTCTAGTGTGTTCATTAAGGTGAAATCCTCTTTCAGTGCCTCTGTGCCTGTTTTCTTAGGCAATTCGCCTCTGGTATGCGTGCCATTAGCGTTAGCCACGCTTCTAGACCTCTTTTCTTTTGGAAAGAATGATTAATTTTTTTCTTTTTTTTTAAAATAAAGATTATAATACTTTTTTTTGGACTAAGAGGTTGGCAGTCGACTACGGCTCCTTTCGATCGATTAGTCGACTATTCGACTAATAGGGGTCAGCCCTAATTTGAACACACCTGACGACCTGCGCTATTGATATGCAAAGTCGCCAGGTGGGTACTTAGCAAGTTGGCGCATCAGTCGAGTGCAGCGCAAGATAGGAAATGGTACATGCAGACTGACTGACCCTTCATGGAAGATAGGAAATGGTACATGCAGACTGACTGACCCTTCATGGAAGATAGGAAATGGTACATGCAGACTGACTGACCCTTCATGGAAGATAGGAAATGGTACATGCAGACTGACTGACCCTTCGTGGAAGACGGCAAACCCTGAATGGTACGTGCAGACGTCGTCGTTGCTAGCAGGGCCGTCAAAACTCTGTGGGGAAAGAGAATAAAAGGGGTCATTAGCGTACATACTGGCACGACAACGGTCGTAACTTGTCTTCCGTATAAATGTCAAGACATATCTTCTGAATAACAAGTAGCCTGTGATATAAGGTCAGATCTATTGAAAGTCATAATAAGTAAGAGTTGTGCGCTGAATAACAACACTGAAGGGTCTAAGAGCCCGGCTAGTGACCGCGCTGCCCCCCCCCCCGGGCGGGAGATCTGACCATCACTGGTTACCACTATCAAAATAATAACAGGTTAGTGGGATATTAGTCCCTGATCTTTGTGAAACCGGTCTTATTTGACATGCCCTGGGTGGGAGTTGAACCCCGGTCTCCCGTGCCCCGGGCGACATCGCAGACCACTATACCAAGAGGTGAATTCACTTCTTGGTAATGTGTCTGGATGCCTTTTAGCACATTGGGTGCCTTCGTTGTTGGCCGCCATGTGTTGGTTGCCAATCACGAGATTTCTCGTTATTCAATCGTTATTTCTTTTATTAGCGATATCCATTAATTTTTCATCCGTCCAGCCTGACATTATCATTGGGAATGGCTCTGAGCTCGAAAAGGGCAAATACCGCCCCCTATCGTTTCCCGGATGGTAATGCACATCATTGGATTGGATTGAGTGAAAAAGTGCATCAGAGAAAAACTCCGCCCCAGGGTTTCCCCATCTCTGGCAAGCAGTGTCGTGTTACCAGAGTCACTGGCGAGTCTCGGAGCAGCTTGGATCATGCGTTTCGGACTATAACGTTGGATCAATAAACGCAATCAATATTTGGAATGGCGATCAGGAATTGGATTCATCTTTTTGCAGAACATCTGATCTGAGGTAAGGAATCTATGTTACCAGTTTTAGGTTAATCAGAGTTGTTTTTCACAGATTGCACAACGTGTGTGTGTGTGTGGCGTTGGGCGCGGCACGAATAAATGATTTTTCAGCCCGCTTTTGTATCGTGCATAAGAACACAAATACTCTCGATAATCTAGCGTTTATTTGAAAACTATTCATAAATCAGCCGGAAAATGACAACGTGTTTTGTGTATTCCAGTAAATGGCTATTTACGCTGGAATTTCTCTGAAATTACTAGAACTTTCCGAAACTATACTCGTATTCAAAACGGTATAAAACGGAAATGTACCGATGAAAAAACAATCCGTTTCATACATGTTGACTGCAAGCAAGTCATTGATAAGCGACGGGTGTATTAGACACACAGCCATAATTTAAGATATAGTCTATGCGTTCGCAAATGTGCTCGTCCTCCCGTTCATTAACGTGGTGGCATCCAAGCGATACAAATTGCCATATCCGGCTGGCAACCAATGTGTTAATAAGGGGGAGTGAGTTTACTTGCAGTACCGCTACGTGCCACAGTCACTTCACAACACTTGAAGTCCATCATGACTGTGGATATACTCGCGGTACCTCCGTTACACTTGGTCACACATATTTTTTAATGCGGAACACTATCATAGCAGATTAGAAATGAGTGTGTGTGTGTGTGTGTGACACAGAACACGTTGTCCGGAGTAGCACAACGGGACCATAGGATACAGGTTGAAAATGTTGCGAAGTGGCCCTTTATGACAGGGTGCACTATGCAGCTTGTGAAGAGAGATAGACGGTGTTGTGACATTTGCAGAGCCCGCAATTAGCTGATAAAAAACACATTTGCTATGCATGAACTTCTTAAGAATTATTCTCATCTCATCTGAAAATCAAAAGACAATCATCTCGAGGCGCACTGTGAAACAGATGTAGGGCTGCCGGGGAAAGACACTTCTATGAATAGTCAATAATTTAGTAATAAATTAATGTTCCAACAATAACTTCAATGGTAGCTTTCTTCTGGCTTTTGGAACAAGAGTTCAGGGTTTTCCCAGCCGAAGGGAGACTTCTTCACTTACTTTAGTACAGCCTCCATTTTTACAGCTCGTTCCGATCTTGATCTCGTCGCCGTCCTCCTCTGAGAAAGAAACGGGCACACACACAGTGTCAACGACGCAAAGCATTCTGGGTATCGATTGAACCGGCCTACGCTGAACCGGTGAAATAAGTTAGTACCGTGCCAGTGAGCCGCCACGCGGCACAGAGCGAGTGAGCAAGCGAGCGAAGGAACGAGCGAGTGAGTGAGCAAGTGAGTGAGCTAGGGAACAAGCGAGTGAGTGGGTGAGCGAGTGAACGAGCGAGTGAGTGAGTAACAGCGCCGGTCTAGATCAATGATGTACATTATTGTAACTGATCTTGTGTAAATTAATAAACCGTTAATATGTGAGGTAGGGCTGCTCGATTATGGCAAAAATCACAATGACGATTATTCTGATTTGATATTGAAATCACGATTATTAAACACGATATTAAACACGATCACTCACTGGGGCGGAGCGCAACGCTTTGGAGGGATGAATGAATGAATAAAAAGTAAATTTTTGAACACGTTATTCTCCATATTTCTCCAAACAACTCACGGTATCTTGTTCCGTCAAACCAAACAATCATAACAACAAATTAAAAAACATTAAAAAAAAAACATAAAAAAAGAGAAAAAAAGGAATTATAAACTAAAGGTCAATAGCAATGTGTTTGGTTAGCAGACATGTCCAAAAAAGGAGTAGAGGGAAGCTAAACTTATTGACCCCTACCCCCTTACATTTATATTTGTTCTTCCATTAATTTGACTAGATATAACATAATTTAGTATATTACAATATAGAATATACATTTACTTATATTAAAAGATTAGAAGAAAAAACAGCAACACAGCATTAATGGGTTTATCTCGATTATCTTACTTCCGTGATCGTCGGAAGACAAAACCGTGATTGAAATTGAAACTCGATTAATCGCCCATCCCTAACGTGGAATCTCAAAAGACGGGGAATCTCTCAAAAGACGGGGTGAAATGGAATATAAACAAGACAGGAAGCATAACAACAACTCGAGCGGTCCGTTTCGTCAAACGAGGTTAAGTCGGTGAGCGGTGGGAAGCGGAGTGAGACAGGGACAAGGACCTAAGAAGGGCGCTGGGCGATATGGCCTAACATTTTATCTCCAATTTTTTCACACCACATCTACAATTTTAATCAATTTTTTTCTCTCGTAAAAACTAGAAACGCCAAGAAAATCATTCAAATAAGCTTTGTTTTTATTTGACACAAATATTATCAAACCAAGATGAATTTCCCTATTGGGATTGAAGTGCAAACCTAACTTTCACCAATCTTCACTTAAAAAAGAAATGTATCAAACAAAGATGAATGTCCCTATTGGGATTAATAGTGCAATAACTTGCTTTTTCACCAAACTTCACTTAAAACAGGAGTCTCAAACTCACGGCCCGCTGGATGATATTTTGCGGCCCCCTACTTGACATCAAAGTTTAGTGTTAATGCGGCCCGCGCTCAACTTTTGCCGAGTCGTTGCGCAAGTTTTATTTATTTTATCACTTGTAGGCTACCAATAGCGCAGGCTCATAACAGCAACGTTACGTTAGTGACTTGGTTGAAACGTGATTCCGGAGTGATACCAAGTAAAGTGGAAGGCAAATGCATCCTTGCTATCTCCTCTGCAAGCAGTGCTCTGCATGTCCGGCTGCACTGCTCCACACTGTCTGTGTACTCGAGTACTCTGCTCTGGTACAATCACATTCAGCGTCCCGTCAGCGTTTCCCCCCCCCCACCCACAGTCTGCTAATCAGAGCTGAGTAGGGCGGGTCTTCACGGAATGCGTGTCGTCTCTTTCAGTCCGAGTCAGAGCAGAGTCCCAGTTTTATCTCTGTGAGATAGCTAGTAGCCTAGTTTCGCCAGCAGGCAGCCAGCAGAAAAATATGGCATGTTCAAAGATGGTCAGTAAAAGAAAAGTCGACTGCAATTCAAAGGTGAATGGACTGAAAAATATGCATTCATCCTGAGTCCCAGCACCAAACCAATGTGACTAATGTGCCAAGAAACGGTAGCTCTTGTGAAGGGTGGCAATTTGAAACGCCACTACGAAACAAAACAGTTCTTTTGATACAACCTTCCCTCAAAATTCAGTGCTAAAAACCACAAAATTAAATGGAATGAAATCATATCAAGCTGCAAGCAGAATTATTGTTAAATCTATGTCACAACGAGAAAAAGCAACAAAGTCCTCACTCAGTGGCATGGGTGTTGGCTAAACACAAGAAGCCATTCTCTGATGCATACATAATAAAATAATGTATGACTGAAGTGATGGAGACCATGTTTGAAGGCAAACAAAAGCAAATCCCCCTCAGATAGCACAGCAACCAGAATAACTGAAATACTGGCTGGTGATTTGATTAAACAGCGTTGTGATAGAATAAAAAAAATGCAGTGCATTTCCATAGCTGCATGTGGATGAGTCCACTGACACCACTGAGAAGCCTATGTTCTGAAGAACCGTTCATGTTCTGAAGAACTGTTCATGTTCTGAAATGTTATTGCTAAAGATTGAGAAGATTGGATCAGTTGTACTTTTTTTTTTAGAATACTTGAAACCCCTTTTCTGTGGAATATTTGATGCGGCCCAGCCTCACCCAGACTCTACCTCCAGCGGCCCCCAGAAGTCTGAGACCCCTGACTTAAAAAAATAAAATGTGCCTCTTGATCATCAAACAAGAATGAATTTCCCTATTGGGATTAATAAAGTGCAAATCTAACTTTCACCAAACATCACTTTTTGTTAAATAAAAAGGTGACTTAAAAAATGATTTTTTTTGTTTTTGAAAATCGTCCTAAATCATTCATTGGAATTAATCGATTCAAAATCGATGAATCGCCCAGCCCTAGCGCTGGGGAAGAAAGAGCCCGTCCTCACCCGTCTTCTCTGCGGGGCTGTCGCACAGCTTCAGTTTCTCCAGAGCCTGCTTCAGGGAGGCGGACACGCTGTGCTGCATCCTCACCGTGGGCTCGTCTGCACTGAAACAACCACAAGGGGACGGGGCTTCAGAACAACGCCCACCTAATAAAGTAAAGGGACTACATCCAGAGAGCGGCTTTTATCCAAAGCGCGTCGCAACTTATGCCTCACATTCCCCCCCATTCACTCAAACGTTCACCCACCGACGGGCAGAGGCGACCACGCAAGGTGCCGAACAAAAGGAACTTCCACAATAATTATATGGTGAACAACATTTTTATTTATGTGTGGCTGTTAGGGCCGTCTTAAATACTTCGAAGCTTCGTTCGATGGGCATGGGATTCGAATATGAAAAAAAATTCAAATATATATAAAAAAAAATCTGCCTCTCTTTGTTAATTACAACAAGCAATGCTGTTTGTTATTTAAGATGAGGTTGGACTCGGCACTGACAGATTTGTGTTCATTGTGCTGCTTTTATAAAGCCTCAAATGACGGCTTACAATATTTCATGAAAGCAAAGTGTTTAGTTTGTCTAAGATTGAAAAAGGTTTAAACTTTACAGCACTGACAAAGTTAAACAAAGTGCTGTACAAGTCCCACAACATAAAAAAAATAATAATAATAAAAAAAATCTCGAATCTCGAATCTTCGAATTAAAATCGAATCTCGCCCCCGAAGCTTCGAATTCCAAAAGAAAATTCAAAGGTCAGCCCTAGTGGCTGTCCAATTCCTTTTGGAACTCACTGTACCTTGGTCTCTTTATAGACTCCAGGGGTTTGGGTGCAGAGATGATGAACTCACTGTACCTTGGTCTCTTTATAGACTCCAGGGGTTTGGGTGCAGAGATGATGAACTCACTGTACCTTGGTCTCTTTATAGACTCCAGGGGTTTGGGTGCAGAGATGATGAACTCACTGTACCTTGGTCTCTTTATAGACTCCAGGGGTTTGGGTGCAGAGATGATGAACTCACTGTACCTTGGTCTCTTTATAGACTCCAGGGGTTTGGGTGCAGAGATGATGAACTCACTGTACCTTGGTCTCTTTATAGACTCCAGGGGTTTGGGTGCAGAGATGATGAACTCACTGTACCTTGGTCTCTTTATAGACTCCAGGGGTTTGGGTGCAGAGATGATGAACTCACTGTACCTTGGTCTCTTTATAGACTCCAGGGGTTTGGGTGCAGAGATGATGAACTCACTGTACCTTGGTCTCTTTATAGACTCCAGGGGTCTGGGTGCAGAGATGATGAACTCACTGTACCTTGGTCTCTTTATAGACTCCAGGGGTTTGGGTGCAGAGATGATGAACTCACTGTACCTTGGTCTCTTTATAGACTCCAGGGGTTTGGGTGCAGAGATGATGAACTCACTGTACCTTGGTCTCTTTATAGACTCCAAGGGTCTGGGTGCAGAGATGAACTCTTTGGACTTTGGTTTCTGCTCGTCTCCTTCCTTCACGTCAGGTTTCTCTGGCTCTGGCGGCTTATCTTTGTCGTGCGGACCTTTCGTACAACCCTGAGAGGACGCCAAGCGCACAGACACGTCACTACTAAGGATGGGACTTTCTAGCAAAAGTGCTATTCAAAAATTGCTGGTACTTTTTTTTTTTATCTACTTTTTCTCCCCATTTTCTATTTTTCTCCCATCCCAATTTCGTATTATCCAATTCTTCCCTCCCCTGTCTCGAACGTTGCTAGACCATGCCTCCCACTGGTCGGCTGCAATGTGGACGAAGCCTTGCATCACGTGTCCCCTCCGGTACTCGAGGAGGCAGCCGTCGCATCTTTTCACCTGAACAGCGCAATCTCTCAGTGGCGAGGAGTAACGCGTGCGAGGCTCAGGCTGCCCCCGTTGCTTCCTGAATCTGCTGTACATGCGCACCAACCGACCTGTAGGAGTCGCTGTCCACAACGTCCGATCCCCGCCCACCGGCTTTCCCACCCCCCTAACACTGCCAATTGTATTAGTATGAACGACCAGCCAAGCCGGAAGCAACGACGCGAGCTGGGCTCGAACCCAGCATCTCCTGCGTTAGTGGCGAGCGCCTTGCTGGTACTTAAGATAAAATATTCGCCCCCCCCCCCCCCTCGAGGGACCTTAAGAACCAGCCAGTCACTAGAACAGGTTCAATAAGGAGCATGTTGTGTTAGACTAAGACTCCCTAGATAGATGCAACACTGAACGGCACAGGAAGTCCTTCATTCCGACAGCCATCAGACTCTATAATGCATCACTGTGCCTCACTGCATCACTGAGCACAGGGTGACGGTACAGCCTGGTGAAATCTTCCTGGACACTTTAAAAATGTTACACTTATTACTGTACATTTTACTGTATATTTTTGGCTGGATAGTTGTATATTTTAAGATTTTAGAATGTATATACATACCAGAATGTATATCCCGGACCGTATTTTATTCTTTATTTTATTCTTATTTTTAATATTATTATATTCTTATTCTTATTTTAGTCCTATTGACTACCTAAATGTTTATTGTTGTTCAATGTGAGCGATCTGTAGTGCCGAATTTCCCTCGGGATTATTAAAGGATTTCTATTCTATAATAGAATTCCAATAATGATGTAGTTTACCAATAAAAAAAAATGGTGAGGTGGTTGTACTCGTTCAGAAAGGCTGGCGAATAATCCAGCGTGAAAAATGGGGCAAATGCACATCCACGCGTACTGTTCATGTCACGGCACTTCTACTAAAGTAAAGGATGTGGGTCCTTCTTGCAACAGTGGTGGCCGGTCGTCAGTATCTATGACAATGAAATTCGCCTTGGAAACACAACCAACTAAGATTGAAAAATCCTATTCTTATTTCTCCGCAGGGCTGCTGCGATCATGAAACGTTGTAATGACAACACAAAATATTGTGATCACTGATTTAATTGTGCCCGGGTCAACCATGCGGTTCACTGTGCAGCACTGTAATTGGCCTATCCCAAACTGCTTTTCTTGATCCTCCAAATCGCAACGGTTGCTTTCCAAACGCAACAGAGGCGAGGGCGGACTTTGAGATACCGGTAGATAACATCAGAGCAAGAGAGATGAGAATTGACAAACTTCAAAGGGTTTGTGTGTACACATACATACTGAATCAGCACCTAACCTCTCCTGCACAGAGATCTTAAAAATTTACATTTTTACTTGGGAGCACCAGCAAAAATGTAGGAGCACCCACCAAAATGTAAGGAGCGCCAACAATATATTTAATAATATATATATTTTTTTTGTGGTGGCTCAACATAATTCACACACAGAACTATGTGTTGGGGATAAGGGTTCCGCACAGACCATATTGTTTGTTACATTGCTGTCTGCAAACTAGCTCAGAGTGTTGACGTTGAGTTGATGTTAGCTGCTGGCTGGCTACCCGAATCCACAACAGCCAGGCAGCCAGGCGGTCGCACCAGAACAATTATTTTCACTCGCACGAATGCTCCCAATTATATTTTGAGGTCGCACAGATACAATTTCGAGCCCTGTGTCTGACGAAGAAGAAGAAGAAGATGATGGATACCAATTTCCTCTGTGTGTTCAGTTGAAAGCTATCTGGCTGCAAGCTAGCCTAGCTTAGCACAAATTAATGAAAGTGGATACAAACCACAAGCCTAGCTTAAAACTCCAGGAGAGGCGTTTTGACCAACAAAAACCCTCATCCATGCCTTTGTAACCTCCCGCCTGGACTACTGCAACGGGGTCCTGTCCGGGGTCCCAAGCAAAACCCTGGACAGGCTCCAGTATGTTCAAAATTCAGCTGCCAGGGTTCTAACCCGCACCAAACCCTGGCAGCACATCACCCCCACCCTCATCCACCTCCACTGGCTCCCCATCAAATCCTGCATCACCTACAAAACCCTCCTGCTCACCTACAAATCCCTTCACGCTCTGGCACCTCAGTACCTCACTGACCTCCTCCACCCCTACACTCAGTCACGGTCCCTGCGATCCACGGACACTGGTCAGCTCTCATTCCCCGAACCAGACTGCGGACCTTCGGGGACAGAGCTTTCAGTGTGGCAGCTCCCACCCTCTGGAACTCCCTCCCTGCAGAACTCTGCACCGCCCCAACTCTGGACTCATTCAAAAAACTGCTCAAAACCCACCTCTTCAACTTGGCCTTTAACCCCTAATCTCTCACTTTATATGTATATGTTGTGTCTGTCCACTGTCTGTTACTTTATTATTCCCCCCCCCCTATGTAAAGCGACCTTGGGTCCCTTGAAAGGCGTTATATAAAATTACGTTTATTATTATTATTATTATTATTATTATTATTATTATTATTATTATTATTATTATTATTATTATTATTATTATTATTATTATTATTATTATTATTATTAACAGCTAGGCTACCTGGTCCGTATCCACTTTCATTTAGCAACAGTTGTGATTGGAGGATTAAGAAAAGAGGGCGGAGTAAGACGGTAAACGCATTTCCCATAATGTTGGCGTGTTCCTTTGAACACTATGTGGATTGGTCTGCATCCAAGTAATATCTTAAACCTAAAACAAGAATCATGATTATTACGCTAAATAATTGCAACCATCTCACATTAGGAGAATGACTTGGTGATTACTCGATTATCGCTGTTGTCATAATTCTCCCCATGAAAAAAAACCTTCTGGGGGCAACGAAAAGGTTTGTCAAAGAAAGTAATAATCACACATCACCACACAGAGAGAAACGAACGTGTTCCCAGAGGAGCGCACAAGACTTACGGCGATGTTGAGAAAGTCTGAGAAGACCGTCGTTCGTTTCTTACAGCAGGACCAACCCTGCGTGGGGTGGAAGAAGAAGAACAACAACAACAACAACAACAACAACAACATGATGAACTTAAGTCTCTGTTGATCTCTCTCTCTCCCCCCCCCCCTCTCTCTCTCTCTCTCTCCCCCCTCCCTCTCTCTCTCTCTCCCCCCATCCCCCCCTCTCTCTCTCCCTCTCTTTCTCTATCTCTCCCCCCCCTCTTCCTCTCTCTCTCTCCCCCCCCCTCTCTCTCCCTCCCCCCTCTCTCCCCCTCTCTCCCTCCCCCCCTCTCTCTCCCTCCCCCCCTCTCCCTCTCTCTCTCCCTCCCCCCCCTCTCTCTCCCTCCCCCCCCTCTCTCTCTCTCTCCCTCCCCCCCCCCCTCTCTCTCTCTTCCCCCCCCCCCCCCCGTATGACGCTGATGTTCACCGTGTGCAGATTCTTTACCTGCAGAGCATCGTGGAACACTGGGACTCCTGGGTGGTGGGTGCACGCGTCTGTGAAAACACAACGACACAGATTAGTTCAACTGCAAACAAGAATGGACTGCATTTATAGAGCAGCTTTTTCTTTTATCTACTTTTTCTCCCCTTTTTCTGTGATTTTTCTCCCATCCCAATTTCCTCTCGTGCCAATTCTCCCTGCCCCTGTCCTGATCGTTGCTCGCATGTGCCCCCCACTGGCCGGTCGTAGGGAGGATAGAAACCCATCACATGTCACCTCCGATACATGTGGAGGCAGCCAGTCACTTCTTTTCACCTGCCGGCACGGACTCTCATTGGCGAGGTGTAACGTGTGGGAGGCTCACACTGCCCCCGCCATTTTCCTGTCTTTGCTGTGCAGGCGCCCCGACCGACCTGTAGGAGTCGCTGTTTACAACGACCAGATTACCACCCCACCGGCTTCCCTCCCGCTGACTCTGCCAATTGAGCCAGTATGACGGCCGGCCCAAGCCGGAGGCAACGCTGACAGCCGGATTCGATACCGGTGTCTCTTGCGTTGGTGACGAGCGCTTAGACCGCTGCGCCACCCGGCCGCACCCAATGTTATTATTTATTGATATCATTACACACCATAGTGTATCTCTCCATGAGATGACACTGCTAGTTCATGGCACACACACACACTCGCACAAAATAATGGTAACAGTATTTCCTCTGTGATTGTTTAGTAGTTAGCTTTAGTGGAGGCACTGTGGCAGGAGGTCATATCTGGTGGCTGTTCATGGCAGGCCATCCCTGTTGTTTTTACTTTTGGGCTGGGCCCTAAACGTTATGCTTGTTTGTGTCTTTTCTGATAGAAATTGAGCTCGATGATAATAATCTGTTGGTGATTTCCCGTGGGTCTAGCTGTGTGGCGCCACCTGCTGCTGAATGAATGCAAGGGAGAGGAAACGCTTAACGTTAACCCAACCCCCTGCAGTACAGTACAGTACAGTAAATGTCCTAACCCAGTAATACACGAGACCCTCTTCTTGGGAAGTAAGGTTTCGTCGATAATCCAATGTACAGTTACCCCCTCCCCCCCACCCTAACCCACCCAACCTCCTCCTATGTACAGTTTCTTAGTCAAATGCATATGCTCTCTTTTCTAGACTCTTTTAGTATCACAAACAGTACTGTATTTGTAGATCTGGTATCTCATAAATGTATAGATGTAGCAGTACTGTCTATCTGTATGTCGTGTGTGTCATATATGTTATGATTAATTGAAAATGGGGGACCCTGATGTAAACAAGACGAAAGTCTTTCTCTGGTCTGCATCCCCTTAACAATTGTGTGTATTGAGCTGTACTGTACTGTACCCATTCTGCAATCTGTTAAATAAAGTTTTCATTCATTCATTCATTCATACATTTGCCGAATAAACTGTACATTGGAGGAGGTTGGGTGGGTGGGGGTGGGTAACTGTACATTGGATTATCGACGAAACCTTACTTGGTCCCAAGAAGAGGGTCTCAAATGTTCAATCAATCAATCAAACCCCTCAACGTTAACTTACAGTAGCATTTCAACTGTTGTTGTTGTTATTAACGTTAGAGAAGAAGCCATACTGAAGATAGAAACGAGACTGGGTGCAGATGTTAGCTAGCTACAGCCCCATCATCATCACAGTGCTACAGTCCTTTAGAACCGTCCAGATCAAAACCACCACCTCGCGTTTAGTAACGTTAGTCAGCTCACTATTATATATTATTATATTAATATTAACGCACTCACCGGCGGGGTTTTGCTCTGGCTCGAAGCGTTGTCCGCATCCTTTATTGTAACACAACACGGACATGGTGCTGTTGTTCGATATTAGATATTATAATAGATATTATTGAGCTCGTCGGTTATGTGATTATAATAACATGTAACATCCTCAACTGCTGCGTTCAGCTACTTCCTGGTTGGTACACGACCACGGGAACTATAAATGAAGGAAGGGTCAACGCGTCGGAATACCAGTCTCGAAGACACTACTCTGACGTCACGAGACCGCCGCCATCTTTTTTTCTTTTTCTTTTTTCTTTTTTGAAATCTTTATTTCGAACATGTAAATGATGAATAAATAACTAAACAAAAGCGAAACACAACTCAATTGACATGTTCGAAAAGGAGTAGGAAGAAGTACTGACTATGGGTGAATTCTGGGGGGGGGCTTGTGTAGTGATTGTAATGGTACATAATTCACCCACGGAACTATTGTTAGGAACATTCTAGAACATTAGTTCCGCCCGAACATTCTGGAACGTTTGTGATGATGTCATGGCAGTACATTCTAGAACCTTAGTTCTGCCCGAACATTCTGGAACGTTTGTGATGATGTCATGGCAGTACATTCTAGAACCTTAGTCCTGCCCGAACATTCTGGAACGTTTGTGATGATGTCATGGCAGAACATTCTAGAACCTTAGTTCTGCCCGAACATTCTGGAACGTTTGTGATGATGTCATGGCAGTACATTCTAGAACCTTAGTCTGCCCGAACATTCTGGAACGTTTGTGATGATGTCATGGCAGAACATTCTAGAACCTAAGTTCTGCCCGAACATTCTGGAACGTTTGTGATGATGTCATGGCAGTACATTCTAGAACCTTAGTCCTGCCCGAACCTTCTGGAACATTCATGATGATGATATAGTTGAACATGCTGGAACGTTGGTGATGATGTCATAGTAGCACCTTCTAGAACCTCTAACATTCTTAAGATGCATTCTGTTTAGCTTTCTAATAATGTATTGTATCTTGTAGTTGTGCTGATGAATATTAAAGGAGTTACCTTCGACTTGAGGACATCGCCTCAGACTCCCGTCTCTCAGCACTACAGTACTAATTTAAAACATTTCAAAACAAATATATATATATAGGGCCTATGCAAAAAAAAAAAAAAATACTATATGTGTAAAACATGAAAGACATTTAAAAAGAAATATGTAAACACCCGTGAATATCAAATCCCTTCCTCGTCCCTGTACCTTGTGAACATCATTTCCTTATAAATCAGTTTGAATTATCTCATATTTGGACATTGCTTTAGCACCACATTCAGACTGTTCCACAGTTTCACTCCACATATTGAAATGCAGTGTCTTCTCCTGGTAGTGCGTACACTAAGAACTTTTAAATTGAGTTCTCCCCTCAGATTATAAATCCCCTCCCTATCAAAGAACAGTTGTTGAATGTTTCCTGGAATGAATGAATGAATGAATGAATGAATGAATGAATGAATGAATGAATGAATGAATGAAAACTTTATTTAACAGATTGCAGAATGGGTACAATACAGTACAGCTCAATACATACAATTGTTAAGGGGATGCAGACCAGAGAAATACTTTTGTCTTGTTTACATCAGGGTCCCCCATTTTCAATTCATAGTACCATTTAATTCAATGTTGGCCGAAGTAGAGTCCCCCCACCCCACCTCCTCCAATGTACAGTTTCTACGTCAAATATATTATACTATCTTTTTTAGACTCTTTTTGTATCACAAACAGTAAATCTGGTATGTCATATATGTATAGATGGAACAGTACTGTATCTGTATGTCATGTATGTCATATATGTTATGATGAATTGAAAATGGGGGACCTGATCTAAACAAGACGAAAGTCTTTCTCTGGTCTGCATTTGAGCCGTACTGTATTGTACCCATTCTGCAATCTGTTAAATAAAGTTTTCAATCAAGCAATCAATCAATCAATCAAACACTTTTGGCACCAACGTGGGTTCACGCGCTACACAGTGACGCAACGACCCTTCCTTTTGTTTCTTTTTTTTATAGTTTCCTTGTCACGCGACAGGGAGGATGCTACCGTTACTAGCGACAACCAGAGCCGTATAATTAAAGGGCTCTGGCAACAACCACTATACGATTTCCGGTCACACTTTTTCCAAAATAAAAGACGATTCTGCACAAGTCTAAAATAAGTCATATAATGCATAATGCTTGTTATCATTCATCCAGAAAATAGAATTATGTAACATTACCACAATGTCACAAATCATACTTACATTGTTAAATTATACCATTTATGATAAACGTATTAAACTATAGTGAATCACTGCTCTAGGTCATTGATTAATCCTTGTATCAAGAGTCAAATGTAGAACATGTTAATTTGTTTGTATTCGTTGCTGTAAAAGCTTTGTTTATGTTGATGTTTGTAACCAGTTGCTCGACTACACTTCAGCCTCCTGGACGCTCCTGTGTTGCTTCCTTCTCCTTCACTGTTGACAACCATTGTTAATATACAGTACTCACTGTATACCAGGCTTCCTTTGCTGGGCTATTGACAAACATTGTTAATATAGACTACATTGTTGTACACAAACATTGTTCCTTTGAAAACCTAAAGCAGAGTTATATGGTTCTTTGTCCAAGCTACTCCATTATTAGAATGTTGCTCACATCAAATGTTGGTTTTTGTTCAATTATAATTTGTACCAATTATTTAAATAACGACACATTTTAAATACCAGTTATTGTGTCAACTCACTCACAGAATTTGAAATTGAACTGTTGACATTTAGATTTTTTTTTTAATGTGAGTGAAGTGTTTAATAACAATAATAATAATAATACATTTTATTTATAAAGCACTTTTCAGGAACCAAAAGACGCTGACAATGAGCAAAGTTTCTGGTTCAGTATGGTGATTCAATAATGACATACTATATTATATAGGCTATTGATGAATCAATGTATTTAGCTGAATTGTTATTACCATCATTGTGGAATTAGACAATGCATCTAAAAAAGAAAGCACAAAACTGGGGTTTGACTTGAACACTAGTTCAACTGAAATAAATATCCAGTAGGTGGCGACATTGGCTTTGTGCAAACTACAACCCTATAGCTACACCCAGACACAAACACTGTACACATACATATTTTTTGGGAGTGTAACTACTGTACAATATTTTGGAATTACTTTTGTTTATTCATTAAGCGTAATGTTTGGAGTTGGTTTCACTCTTACTGAAAAATATGTTATTTTTGGTGCCTCATCCTCAGATCGTCCATGAGCCAGACCAGATATCAGAGTGGCCAAAACCTTACCTATTCTACATTGTTTATGGGGTCAATATAAGTAAATTAATATATGATAACCTTTCCACAGGAGCAGCTTTTCGTATGTATTGGACAAAGGATTTCTATTCTATTCTATTTTGTTATTTCCCCCTATTATGTGCACATATATGTGTTTTATAGGGTAATAAAAAAAAACTGAATAGATATCATCATTAAACTTCCCTAGTTGATTACTTACATTAAGAAAATTGTTTATTGTATTACAAGTTTTCTGAAATTGTATGTTTAAATGAGCTAAATCTGAACATTGTATAAAGTCAGATTAAATTCTTTTTTTCATTTTGTTGACAAATGTTTTTACGAAGTAAATTGCGTATATCTCGTTTTATCACTCCATAAATCAGAAAATACTGCCGACAGCCATACAAAAAAGCAATTGTTGTCATATTTTTAGGAATAAACTGTTATTATATCAGGCTATTTATTTTTGAACATGTATTCTTCATATTTCTTCAAACAAATCACGGTATCTAGCTCTGTCAAACAGAACAATCATAAAAAAAAAGAAAAAAAGGAGTAGAGGGAAGCTAAGCTGATAGATCCCTACCCCCTTACATTTACATTTGTTCTTCCATTAATTTCACTAGTTATAACATAATTTAGTATAATACAATATAGAATATACTTTTACTTATAGTATGAAAAGAAAAACTTGATTCACATGACAGCAGTGCATACAGTACAGAACTACATAACACAATATAGCATTACTTTGTTTATAAAATGCAGTGTGGCAATACATGTTTTATTGTTGCACTGATTGTGAAAATCATCATCTCTGGAAAATCACTTGTTGAAAGCACATTCGAACTGGCGCCTTCTTTTGATCAGACTCATCATGTGATGTTCATCCTCATCACTGTCTCTTTCAAGGTGGACTGAGGGGCTGTGAGCTCTCTTTCAAGGTGGACTGAGGGGCTGTGAGCTCTCTTTCAAGGTGGACTGAGGGGCTGTGAGCTCTCTTTCAAGGTGGACTGAGGGGCTGTGAGCTCTCTTACTTTGTTTATCCTCATTACTCATTTCTGTATTTCTCTAATGTGTATTTTTTAAGCTGCTTTTTAAATTGTGCCACATGTTTACTCAGTTTGATGCATTCAGGTAGAATATTCGACAACTTCACTCCACAAACAGATATGCACATGCTTTTCAGCGTAGTGTGTACCATTGGTTGTTTAAGATTCACTCTCCCTCTTAAGTTATATTCTCTAATAAACTAACTCTTTATAAACTAATAAAATCATTAGTAACAATAGTTATATATTGTATATTGGTAATAAATTACTATTATTCAAATATTTAACAAAAAACTTGACCCAGCAAGTTAAACAGGAAGTGACAACATAGGAAGTGACAACACATTCCCACAAGAGATCTGCAAAAAAGTACAAAATACCACTTACAAGCACAACCTTTTCAGAATTATGTAAATAAAAAAGAAGCGTGTAAATAAAAAAGAAACAGTAAATCACAAAGAGATATATCTCTATATATCTCTATAATATAATAATAATTATAATTATAATTATAATATAATATATATATCTCTCTCTATATCTCTCTCTATATCTCTATATCTCTATATATATATATATATATATATATATATATATATATATATATATATATATATTTTTTTTGGCCTACATCTTAAACTCTAAACATAAACACTCATGACCCATATAAGCCATCTTTCAATTATAAATATAAAGAATGATAAATGAAAATAGTAAACAATTGAATGAAATGAAATAATCAAATGAATTGATCAAATGAAACAGGTCAAAACATTTTCCTCATTGAGGCCTCTAGGCTCTAGAGTCTAGCCTAGACAATCCAGAAAATGAATATAAAAGCATTCCCTTTGTAGCAAGAGCCTGTCTCTGTCACCGCCTCTTGGTGGTCTCAAGACCTGCTCTATACCAATGTATTTTAAGCCAGAAATATCATGTCCTAACTTATTAAAGTGCCTTGCAACTGAAGACTTCTCGTCATTTCTTCTTATAGAACATTTGTGCTCTGAAATTCGATTTTTAAAACGTCTTCTTGTTTTTCCAACATAGTAAAGGTTGCAAGGACATTTAAGCAAGTAAACAACAAAATCAGAATTACAGGTAATCCGGCCTCTAACAGCGATACTCCTACCTGTACTTGGTTGTAAATAACATTTCTCTTTAATCATGCCATGACATTGGGTACAAGACAAACATGGAAAATTGCCATTTGGAATATTAGCCATAAAATGGGTAAATTTTTTGGGAAAATCTGTTTTAACTAACTGGTCCCTTAAGTTAGGTTGCCGTTTGTAGAAGTATTTGGGTGGTTCCTGGAACACACCTCCGATCTTAGGATCTGACTTTAAAATGTACCAGTATTTGTTCACAATATCACGCATATCTCTAGAAATAGGGCTGAAGGTGGACACCAATGCTACTGAGTTGCTTTTTACTTTGTCTTTATGTGTAAAAAGGGATTGTCTGTTTATCTGTTTAGTTTTATTAAGAGAATTCTCAATAAGGGCCTCACTATATCCTCTAGATCTAAAGTTCTGACAAAGCTCCTTGGCTTGTATATCAAAAATATCATCTGTATTATAGATACGTTTATATCTCAAAATCTATGTCTTTATATATGTCTTGATGAATTGAAAATGGAGGACCCTTATATGTAAACAAGACGAATTTTTTTTTCTGGTCTTCATCCTCTTAGAAGTTGTTTGTATTGAGCTGTACTGTATTATAATAATAATAATAATAATACATTTATTTTCTATTTAAAATAGAAAATGTATATAATATAATTTTAATAAAAAATTTAATTGTAAAACCGTTGTGTAATATAAAACATGGCATTGTAGTGCTGGAGGAAAGAGGAATAAACGGAGGTAACGTAATGCTTGTTTATGGTACAAAGCCACGTCAGTAAACAAGAACACAAGAGCACATGAATCGCTAGCACAGTAATGAATGAATAACAGCGAGTGCAACCGCAATAGATGTCCCCTCTGGCCGCGGCGCCAGATCATTCGTTCCCTCCCACTACACAACACAGTCAGAGGAGAACACGAACCAATACTGTAGTCACTACACCAGCCCCCCCAGTGTTCACCTCAATATACGAAATCCTCACGGTGAGGAGGGCGTATGGCCCGGCCCCTACGACGGTAGGTAAAGTCAGGAGGTGCGGGAGGGGGTGTGACAGCGTCCGTCACATCCTCCTGCCGAGCAGGATGGGGGTCAGTGACCAGACGCTCACGAGCGGCGGGGGGTCTGAGGGGTCGCAGGGGGGAATGGCCCCGGCGTGGCAGGGGAGGTAGGACCGGGGGCCGGCCCCTGCGCGGCGGCAGGGCCAAGTCCAGGGGCAGTTCAAGGTCCAAGTGTGCCGGCTTGAGGCGATCCACGGACACACACTCAGGCCTACCCCCCACGTCGACCACAAAGTTCTTGGCCCTGGCCTCGATAACGCGGAAGGGTCCGTCGTAAGGAGGGCGTAGCGGAGTCCTGTGGCCATCGTGACGGATGAACACGAACCTCGCCGAGTGCAGCTCCGGGGGCATCCTCGACGTAGGGACCCCATGCTGCATAGTCGGGACCGGGACGAAAGTCCTGGCGCTGTCCAGCAGCGAGGCGCGCTGAGCAGCGGCAGACCAGGGCTCTGTCGACCTGGGAATAAAGTCACCGGGGACCCGTAGCGGCTGTCCAAAAACCAGCTCGGCCGATGACGACTGGAGGTCCTCCTTTGGCGCCGTCCTGAGCCCCAGCATGACCCACGGGAGCTTGTCCAGCCAGTCGCCGTCCGTGAGGCTGGCTCGAAGGGCGGCCTTCATGGAGCGATGAAAACGCTCGCAGAGCCCATTTGCCTGCGGATGGTAGGCGGTCGTATGGTGGAGCTTGACCCCCAGACTCTCCGCCACCGCCGCCCACAGTTCCGAAGTGAACTGTGAGCCACGGTCAGAGGAGAGATCAGCCGGGGTGCCGTAGCGGGAGACCCACACCGCGATGAACGCCCGGGCCAGGTCGGGGGCCGTCGTTGAGGAGAGCGGGACCGCCTCCGGCCAGCGAGTCGTCCTGTCCACCATGGTGAAAAGGTAGTTGTATCCGTGCGAGGGGGGCAGCGGTCCTACCAGGTCCACGTTGACATGGTCGAACCTCCGCTCGGGCACGGAGAACTGTTCCAGGGGGGCCTTGATGTGCCAATGCACCTTGGCGCGCTGGCAGGCGGTGCACGTGTTGACCCAGGCTCTCACATCCCTCTTGAGCCCTTGCCACACAAACTTCTCCGACACCAGTCGCGAGGACGGCTTCCTGCCAGGGTGAGACATGCCATTTATGGCCTCGAAGGCAGGGCGTCTCCAGTTGGCGGGGACTACCGGCCGCGGCTGACCCATGGAGACGTCGCACAAGAGCGTAACCCCCGCGTCACCAAACACTACCTCCTCCAGGCGCAGTCCAGTGTCCGACAACTTGAGCGCTTGGACGGCAGGATCGGCGGCCTGGTCCGCAGCCATGCTGACGTAGTCCAAACCCAGCTGCACCGCACCGACCACTGCCCTGGAGAGACAATCTGCCACCTGGTTGGACTTCCCAGCAACGTGCTGGATGTCCGTGGTGAACTCGGACACGTAGGCGAGCTGGCACTGCTGGCGGTCGGACCACGGCTCTGCCGCCTTGGACATGGTGTGCGTGAGCGGCTTATGGTCCACGTAGGCCGTAAACTCGCGTCTCTCCAGCAAGAAACGGAAGTGCCTGACAGCAAGCCACAGCCCGAGGAGCTCCCTGTCGAACGTGCTGTACCTCTGTTCCCTGGGCGACAGCTGGCGGCTGAAGAAGGCAAGCGGCTGCCAGGCGTCCCCAACTCACTGCTCGTACACCGCTCCCACAGCAAAGTCAGAAGCGTCCGTGGTGAGAGCGGTGGGCGCAGAGGGCGAGGGGTGGGCCAACATGGAAAGCCTTGACCCGCTCCGCCGTCCAGTCCACCGGCTGCTTCAGCGTCTTGCCCTTCTGGGCGTCGTACAGAGGCCGCAGGATGTGAGCGATGTGGCGGAGGAAGCGATAATAAAAGGTCACCATCCCGATGAACCCCTTGAGCTCGCTGACTGTGCGGGGGCGCGGAAATGCGGCGACCGCTTCCACCTTCGATGAGGGGGATGAAGAGCAGCCTGTTGGTGACGCCAGCGCTCAGGGCCACTACTGAGCGCCGGCCCCGCCGTTTCCCGTAGGTCCAAAGGTGCAGGGCGAGCGGCACCGTCTGGCCTTGGCGCCAAACGTGGCATGGAAGAAGCAATGGCCCGCTGCGTTACTGTGCTGGCCAGAAGGTCTGGCGTCCTCCCTCGCTCTCCTGCGACGGTCCGGTGGCGGGGCGATCGCGGGAGCGAACAGGTCAGTGGACCGCTGAGGCATGGCCAAAACAAAACGGTCCGCCTCCCTGGCCAGGGCGCGGGGGGCCACGATGTCGGTGTTGGCCAGTGCCATCCTCACTTGTGCCGGCAGCGTGCGCATGAACAGCTCCGTAAAGAGGATCATGGGGTCTTCGCTCCCCAGCAAATTTAGCATCCTCTCCATGCGCGCAGAAGGTCTCTCGTCTCCCAATTCCGACATAGCAAATAGGCGGCGCACCCTCTCTGCAGCGGACAGTTCAAAAGTATCTAGCAGTAGGGTCTTGAGGTGCTCATATTTGTTTGTCGCCGGGGGATCATTCGTTCCCTCCCACTACACAACACAGTCAGATGAGAACACAAACCAATACTGTAGTCACTACAGTATTATAGTTTGTTATTCTCATGTGTGTGTGCATGCGTGTGTGCGTGCGTGTGCGAGCGCACGTCCCATCTCCGGTCTAGCTGACTGTACCCCTGGCTCTGTTATCATCAGCATTATGAGATAGTAACTAAATAGTAACGCACAGCCACTTGGAAAAAGTAACAAGTTAGATGACTATTTACTGAAAAAAGTAATCAGATTAGAGTAACTAGTTACTTAGTAACTAGTTACTGGCATCACTGGTATCAACACAGCAGTACACTTGGAAAATATCGGAACAACTCGAGCTGCAGCCATACACCCTGCGGGCTGCGGCACACCAATAGTTCACTATTTTAAGCAGGTATGCGTCGCTCATGGGACAGGGTTGCACGCCGCACAACCAGTCTGTGAGCAGAAGCACGCGCACGCACATTTAGGGGTGCAGTCGTGCACACACGCGGTTACACGCCGTGTTATTAGATTACTGAGGCAGAACTAAGTACGCGCGATCGCGCACGGATGTGTACTCGCGTGTACGCGCACACAAAAATGCGCTGTATCCATTCGTTGTGACTAAGTACCCGGCGGCCACCGTTTTACATAACAAAAAGCGCAGGTAGAAGGTGTCTGGGTGTTGGCTATCTGAATGCATCTCCCCCTTCATTCTGTGTGACGGCAGTGGAGGTGAATCATAGGCGGAGTTTGAACTTGTCGCCAGGGGGTGCGACTGCTTGGCGCAATTTTTTTGACCTTTATTTTATTATTTTAGCATTTTTACAATGCCCTAACCCCTAATTTTTTATTTTATTTAGGTAGTACAGCAGCACACACACACACTCACACACACAGCACTACAGGGATCATTTTTAACTGACTTACTCTTAATCATTGACAAAGTGACAAAGATAAAGAAGGAAATACTCAAATAAAAAGACCACAACAAGTATATTGCTGCTCCACTAGACCACTTTACTGTACCAAACATGACATACAAAAATAACAAAATACTGTGCAACACTCTGCCAAGCGCACAGCCGCGCACACGTATGCATACAGTAGGTTGTCAAAGGCTGTACAAACAAAAGTTCACATTTTCTAATAACAGCATTATTAGACATGCCAATCCAACGAAAGATGTGCTGGTCGCGCTGGAGAAAAGAAAAGAAAAAGATGTTGCGTTTGTCTTTTACGTGTTATTTGTTATTCTAAGATGCTAATTCATCTGTATCTGGATAACCAATGAACGGATTCTGTCGGGGCAGGTAGCGTTATTTCGGGGAAATTGATATCTATAGTCTGGTATATTTTTCGTCCATGAAAAATGGAGGCTCTAATTATTATTATTCATAGAGACTCTCGAGCAATAATAATTATTACAGCCTCCATTTTTCGTGGACGAAAAATATACCAGACTATAGATATCAATTTTCCCGAAATAACGCTACCTGCCTCGACAAAATCCGTGCATTGGTTATCCAGATACATTAATTATCATCTCAGAATAAGTGGCTTTGTACAAGTGTTACAATGTACTATTGCGCTGGGCATTCTGCTGCTGCTGCTGCGAATGGTGGTGCTTGGCCGCGCGTTAACCCTTTCACTGCCACACTACAGAAGGTTCGCCTTATAATGTGACATGATTACTACTATAAAATGAATGTATTGTAAAACAAAACATAATAGAATTCAGATTTGTTTCTCACAATTATTATAATTTTATTAAAATAAAAATAATCTTGATTTTTTTTTTCTTTTTTTTTTTTAAAGCAATTTCACCCCCGGCCACTGCACCCCCATAAACTCCGCCCATGAGGTGAATACTAATGTGGCTCGGAATTCGTGATGGGGGTCTACCTGCTTATGATTGAATCAAGCGTCTGCTGTGCTGCGCGCCAGCTTTCCAATTGCTCTCGCGCGCGCACATTCACACAAATAGAGAGCAAGAACAGCGTGTATGATAGAAAGATTGCACTTGCGTATATGCGCTTGTGTGTGTGTGTGTGTGCGTGTGTGCGTGCGTGTGTGTGTGTATAACTGCGCGCGCGAGTGGGTGTGAGCGCACCACAGGTTCATCACCAAACCTCCCTTGCTGTGCACTAGGAGTCATGCACACACAAACTTCAAGTAAACACAAGTTGTCTGATTATTTTAAGTTTGCTCTTGTGTTTGTGTGTAAAACTATTTCTTTAATTGAATTAACTTAAACTAAAAGTAAATACAAACTAAATTAACAATGTAAGTTACATTGTTAATTTAGTTTGTATTTACTTTTCTAGTTTAAGTTGATTCAATTAAAGAAATTGTAACTACTTTTTTTCAACCATATCTGTTGACAATATAATTTCTTTATATATTGAAGGCTACATCCTGCTACCTTTTTCAGCTTCTCTATTTAAAAAGAAAAAAAAAAAAAAAAAAAATCTGTTCTGTGCGCATGCACGTGCCGTGGCGTGTTACCAGTTCCCATATTACGACTGCACCACTGCGCACATGCACGGATGTGCACGCGAGGAATGTGCTGCACTCGACTGATGAGCCAACTCGCTAAGTACTACTTTGCATAACAATACGCCGGTCGTCAGGTGTGTTCAAATACGTTCTCAGATACATTCACACAAAACTTTGTGAATGAAATGTGTTACATTCCATTCGTATAGGCAATTAGGCACTGTCTTTAGTCTGTGCTTACGCGAGGGAACAGTTATGCGCATGCGCGGGAGCGCGTCATTAAAACACTGTGCAACCAGTCGTCCCATGAGCAACGCATGCCTGGCTGCCCTGCGGCAGACCAATAGTTCACTATTTTAAGGATGCGGAGTTTGGAGGATATAGAGACCGCGACCATGAGGGGAAAAGACTATACTTTTCTGGCTCCGACAGTCCGACTCCGGCTCCGATCTAACTGGAAGTTACTGTACAGACATCACATCCCTTTTGGTCCTGTGTGTCCACTCACTCCAAGGGACCATAATAGTTACGTTTCAGTCTTGCATAGACTTTAGACACACTGTTCGGCAATAATAACCGACCGACACCGCTTCTTCTAAACGTTGCTTTTCTTTTTTTCATTCTTTCTTTCCTTTTTAATGTACACTATATCATGTATTAATTAAATTGATTAACACATATACTCACATAGCATTCGTTTTGTGCAGGATATAGAGTTACCGAGCCATAATAACGCCTCTGGCTGGTCTATAATATAACATAATATATGACAATAGGCGCACAATTCATTTTGTATACAGAAGGGACCCCCCCCCCCCCCCCACACCTCTTCTCTGTACACGCACGCCGTTGCGCGTGTACCATTTCCCATCGCACATCAGGAGTGTTGAGCGAGTGTGTGCGCGAGTGTGTGTGACGGTGCGAGTGTGTGTGACAGTCAGACAGTGTGTGCGTGTGCGTGTGTGGAGTGTTAGAGTTCTCTCCTCCAGATGAAAGGATGCTAAAGCCATATTCGACAGGATAATGGATTTTTCCTCCCATAAGGTAAGAGACAGTAATGTGATTTATAACTAAATGCACGTGGTGTCTGCTCACGCACTGCACGCACAGTCACACACGCTTTTGCATGATGGAGATCAGATGTGAAACGATATGCGTGTACAGTATTGTACCATCATAATTGCCCGATATGCCCACGGATTTGTTTGACAAAGTTATTATTGCTCTCTGCCTGCTATAGGATACAATGCGGGAGATTGGTTCAACACTTTGATTATGTGCAGAATGTCGTAGTCTATATAGGTTATATTTCGCTTTTGATGTTTCTGTGATGGGCTTATTTTGATGGGTCGGCCAAGATTGTGTCCAAAGTGGACACACACACAGATTTAAGTCCGAAGTAGTAGCCCAGCTATTTTAAATGTGTAATCAATGTTTTCTACACATTGGACGAATTGACGGTGCTCATATAGTAAATACAGGACTAACTATAAAAGATGATTGATTGATTGATTGAAAATGTTATTAACAGATTGCAGAATGAGTACAATACAGTACAGCTCAATACACACAATTGTTAACTTAAGGGGATGCAGACCAGAGAAAGACTTTCGTCTTGTTTACATCAGGGTCCCCCATTTTCAATTCATCATAACATATATGACATACATGACATACAGATAGTACTGTTACATCTATACATTTATGACATACCAGATTTACAAATACAGTACTGTGTGTGATACAAGAAGAGTCTAAAAAAGAGAGTATATAATAATAACTTTATTTGTATAGCACTTTTCATATACATTTGACAAAGAAACTGTACATTGGAGGAGGTTGGTATAGGAGGTTGGTGGGAGGGGTGGAGGGGGGGGGGGAGAAACTGTACATTGGAGGTGGTGGGGTGGGGGGGGGGGGGGGGGGGGGCGGTATCTGACAGATAATGTCAGAGATATGGGCTATTATTATAGGTTCCGTTTCACGCTTCAGGTTTTTATTCCATTACAGTTTTTACGAAAATTAGTTTTCAGTCCTAGTTTTGGTCAATGTTTTTACTTTGAATTAACCTAATCCCATGGTATAATGCAAATACAAGAAATACGACAACAACAACAACAAACAGAGGTGGTTCACATGGTTTGCATTGTAGGCTATACAGTGATATCGTGTCCTCATTGCTATACACAGGGTGCAAAGTGTACAGTATTAATGAGTCATTATGCATAGGAGGGCTAAAAGCCCCCCTGACTGTTATTTATATCCCAAAACACCATATGGCACCACCAAATGTAATTGCAATGAATGAATGAATGAATGAAAACTTTATTTAACAGATTGCAGAATGGGTACAATACAGTACGGCTCAATACACACAATTGTTAAGGGGATGCAGACCAGAGAAAGGCGTTTGTCTTGTTTACATCAGGGTCCCCCATTGCCCAGTATGACTGACAATATATATCACCAAGATTATTTTGCTGACACATCTCAAACTATATATGAAGATTTTCCCCCTAAATCAATCTAATAGTTTGTCATTTAAAAAAAGATTGCAGCAGTAATGTGATAACGTTGTAGCTCTGAAATGATTATGAATAAAGGCCTATATAGGAGGAACAACAATCCACTTAGTCAGAAAATAAAATCACAACAGCTTTGTAATAAAAGAAAGTGACCACATTTGGGGCTTAAGGCCCCCCCCCCCCCCCCCCCCCTTCATCCTGCACATTTAGCATAAAACGCCTGTCGATTGCACACTGCAAGTAAATTGGACACTATTATATTCTGGAACCATTTGTAGCAGATGCACTATAGTCTGGCCTCTTTGGAAAGGAACCACTCTGGATTTTCTTCCACAAGAGTGCTATTATCATAGAGTTTACAGAGGTTTGAACACACTGAAATAAAGGTTTTAAACATTTTCGTCTGAATTATTATTATTATTATTATTATTATTATTATTATTATTATTATTATTATTATTATTATTATTATTATTATTATTATTATTATTATTATTATTATTATTATTATTATTATTATTATTATTATTATTATTATTATTATTATTATTATTATTATTATTATTATTATTATAAATTTAAATTAATATAATAATAACAACAGATGCCTGCAGATCTATCTACTCTATTAGTTGAAAACACTGCTGGGGCCATATAGCCCGAAGTCCTATACCTATAGAACATGTCCAAATTTGATAACAATATATAAAAATAAATTCGTGTTTTACATATCTTTATGTAATCAATGGTATGTTTAGGAGTTTTTCTTCCCAAAAATGAGTGAGATGAGTCACACTACCTCAGTCCCCTTTCCCCCTCCCCCACTAATCTCTTGTCACATACATCACCCCCCCCCCCCCCACCCCTTCTCACCCCCTTCTCACACAACAACAGATCAGCGCTACAACAGGGGACGGAGGTGCACGTTCATGCTCTGACATACTGTACTCTTTACTGCTTTCACTGCATGCGTCTCGGTCTCAGAAAACACAACTAAATTAAGATGTAATTCTTTTCAGAACTTCATTGGCTACACAAATGGTCAATGGTTTTCAGCGCCATGAGTGGTGATTTGTCTGGTCATTGATGAGAGGCGAAACCGGAAGTGGTAACTTTTTCGAAACTGACGCTCGTTGGCTGTTTGGTCTTATGACCCGAGATTGGAAGCACGTGACAGGTCAAGCGGTGTGTCAATCAAACGGTGGCCATTTTGGCTTTTAACTGATGTGTTGGTTGATTGGCGATGACACAGCATGACGCCGACAGACGGCTGTGAAGTGTGTTGTGAAGTGTGTTGTGAAGTGTGTTGTGACGTGTGTTGTGACGTGTGTTGTGACGTGTGTTGTGAAGTGTGTTGTGAAGTGTGTTGTGACGTGTGTTGTGACGTGTGTTGTGAAGTGTGTTGTGAAGTGTGTTGTGAAGTGTGTTGTGACGTGTGTTGTGAAGTGTGTTGTGAAGTGTGTTGTGACGTGTGTTGTGACGTGTGTTGTGAAGTGTGTTGTGAAGTGTGTTGTGAAGTGTGTTGTGAAGTGTGTTGTGACGTGTGTTGTGAAGTGTGTTGTGAAGTGTGTTGTGAAGTGTGTTGTGACGTGTGTTGTGAAGTGTGTTGTGAAGTGTGTTGTGACGTGTGTTGTGAAGTGTGTTGTGACGTGTGTTGTGAAGTGTGTTGTGACGTATGTTGTGACGTGTGTTGTGACGTGTGTTGTGACGTGTGTTGTGAAGTGTGTTGTGAAGTGTGTTGTGAAGTGTGTTGTGACGTGTGTTGTGAAGTGTGTTGTGAAGTGTGTTTTGAAGTGTGTTGTGAAGTGTGTTGTGAAGTGTGTTGTGAAGTGTGTTGTGAAGTGTGTTGTGACGTGTGTTGTGACGTGTGTTGTGACGTGTGTTGTGACGTGTGTTGTGAAGTGTGTTGTGTTGTGAAGTGTGTTGTGACGTGTGTTGTGAAGTGTGTTGTGAAGTGTGTTGTGAAGTGTGTTGTGAAGTGTGTTGTGAAGTGTGTTGTGACGTGTGTTGTGAAGTGTGTTGTGTTGTGAAGTGTGTTGTGACGTGTGTTGTGAAGTGTGTTGTGAAGTGTGTTGTGAAGTGTGTTGTGAAGTGTGTTGTGAAGTGTGTTGTGAAGTGTGTTGTGTTGTGAAGTGTGTTGTGAAGTGTGTTGTGAAGTGTGTTGTGAAGTGTGTTGTGACGTGTGTTGTGAAGTGTGTTGTGAAGTGTGTTGTGAAGTGTGTTGTGACGTATGTTGTGACGTGTGTTGTGAAGTGTGTTGTGAAGTGTGTTGTGACGTGTGTTGTGAAGTGTGTTGTGAAGTGTGTTGTGACGTGTGTTGTGAAGTGTGTTGTGAAGTGTGTTGTGAAGTGTGTTGTGAAGTGTGTTGTGAAGTGTGTTGTGAAGTGTGTTGTGAAGTGTGTTGTGAAGTGTGTTGTGAAGTGTGTTGTGACGTGTGTTGTGAAGTGTGTTGTGAAGTGTGTTGTGAAGTGTGTTGTGAAGTGTGTTGTGAAGTGTGTTGTGAAGTGTGTTGTGAAGTGTGTTGTGAAGTGTGTTGTGACGTGTGTTGTGTGAAGTGTGTTGTGAAGTGTGTTGTGAAGTGTGTTGTGAAGTGTGTTGTGAAGTGTGTTGTGACGTGTGTTGTGAAGTGTGTTGTGACGTGTGTTGTGAAGTGTGTTGTGAAGTGTGTTGTGAAGTGTGTTGTGAAGTGTGTTGTGAAGTGTGTTGTGAAGTGTGTTGTGAAGTGTGTTGTGACGTGTGTTGTGACGTGTGTTGTGACGTGTGACGGCCGAGGGCCCACCCTAAAGGCCCCTAAAGGCCCCATTTTGGTTGATTGGAATCTGTAATGCTGTCAAACAGCGACCTCTAGAGTCTAGACAAAAGAGCCCCGTTTAGTATTGTACATTGTTTACTTTTTTGTTTTGGTCTGAAGTATGGGTTGTTAGAGTTTAGTAACTTGCTATACTGTGAATTTCTCCAGAGCCCTCTTCTTGGTAAAGCCTGAGATGTGGCCAGCAGTAACAACCCCCCCTATACAGATGAAAACAAAAGATTTAAACAAAACGCGTCTTTTGCCTAAAGGTCGCTGTTTGATGACATTACAGCATCTACCTTTATGGGGGGGGGGGGTTAGTCCTGTGGTACAACATGTTCTTACAGTAATACTACTGGGTCTGTTTAGCTGTCATATAGTGAAGAATTGTGCACGTTGAATTTGGCACAGAGGTGGCTTTGCATTAAACAAGAAGATTGAAATATGGAGGCAATACAGATTTGGCCCCAGAGGGCCACCGTCCACGGACAGCTATCTTCCAAAATGGCAACCATATACTGTAGCACTGCTTTCCCGGTAGCATGAATAGGCTGTATCTATGGATTCCACACGTTCTCTGGTTTCAGGTGATACCTCTATCTTCACTCAAGCTCCAAAAGACGGCAATGTCGACCGATGCATCATCAGCGAAGCAGCCGGTTTCATAGGGTTAACCTGACTTTTATGCATTCAAACATGTAAATCAAATTGGGTAGCAATGAAAATTGATTTACAGCTAATAAAACGATTACTGTGGCCATCTCAGGTGTCACACACGCTTGCTACAATTTAAGTTATTATCACAGATTCTTGAGAACTGGGACAAAATGTGTACCACAGAGAAAAGCCACAATTTATTTTTGTTGAAAATTAAGAAGACCTTAACCTCTTAACCTGTTAAGCCCTAGCCCTATTTTCTGAAAACCCGCCTAACAATACAGACCTAAGTAAATGGAAGATGTCTCCACTTCTCTACAAGGTCCATTTGCATGTTCTTAGGTATCTAGGGACCTCTTTTTTTGTGATCAAATCTTTTTATTTTATTTTTTCAAACATTGATTGATTGATTGATTGATTGATTGATTGATTGAAAACTTTATTAACAGATTGCAGAATGGGTACAATACAGTACAGCTCAATACACACAATTGTTAAGGGGATGCAGACCAGAGAAAGACTTTCGTCTTGTTTACATCAGGGTCCCCCATTTTCAATTCATAATGACATATATGACAATACATGACATACAGATAGACAGTACTGCTACATCTATACATTTATGACATACCAGATGTTCAAATTTGAGTACTGTTTGTGATACAAATAGGGTCTAAAAAAGAGAGTATATACATTTGACGTAGAAACTGTACATTGGAGGAGGTTGGGTAGGTGGGGTGGGGGGAGGGGGGCTGTACATTGGACGTGGTTGGGTGGGTTGGGTAGGAGGGGCGGGTAGGGAACACTGTACAACTGTACAAGCAAAACTGTACTTGGTCATTTACTGTACATTGGAGGGGGTTGGGTTAGGACATTTACAGGGGTCAGTTTCGAATTGCAGTCTCCCGTAGGTGTTCTTTGAGAGTGGTTTTGAAAGTGGGTAGTGATTCACATTCCTTTACAGCTTTGGGTATGGCGTTCCACATTGATGTGGCATAATTGCTAAACGTGTTTAGTCCCTTGTTTGAGCCGAATCTGGGTTTAACATGATTTGTGGAGCTCCCTCTGGTGTTGTGATCATGGTATTCACTGACCTTTGGGAAGTATTTTGACATGTACATGGGTACCTTGGTTGTGTAGTGTATCTTGTAGACCAGGCCCATTGCAAGTTGCTGTACTCTGTCGTCTACTCTAAGCCATCCTAGGTTGTCAAAGTGGGCAGGGGTGAGGTGGGTTCTACAGTAGGAGTAAGGTCAAGCAGTAGTCTGACCAGTTTGTTTTGAGATGTTTGTAATTTAGTTTTTAGCGCCTTTGAGGTGCTTTGGTACCATGAGGTGCAAGCATAGTCGCAGTCAGTGGTGCGTTCCTGAAATCAACTGGGCGCCTTGAATGAGTGCTCCTGCCAGAGTCTTCAGGGTATTCTTGTTTACCAGAGAGGAGATCCGGTTGACTTGGTTGACTTTTTTGATTACATTGGATGCCATGATACATGAAACAAAGACATATCACAATACAATAATGATAATACATAAAAGACATCCCAATGCAACAACTTAACACAACATGACAAGACAATAATTGAGACAGATTGCACAGTGACCAACCCGAGCCCCCCCCCCCATCAACCACGATCCCCAACCCTCGAAGACCCCGAGTCCGGTGCCCCATGATCAAAGCATCAGCCTCTTTAACACCAACAAAAATAATAATAATAATATAAATTTAAAAAAAGCGAAAAACGCTTTGGATTTCAATGAATCCAAAATGACAATGTGGTTAGAAGTGGTGGAGAGAATAAAAGCTAGCATATAATGGTAATGCCTGGTTAGGAGCGAATGATAATGGATGGATTATCCAATGGGGGGTCCGGGGGGGGGAGGGGGGGGGGGTAGCGAGCAGGAGCATATGTATGTAGGGTATTAGATAGCAGGGCCCCGTTCCATGTACCTGGATAACTGAGTTAGCCGGATAACTTTAGCTGGATAACTGGGTTAGCCGGACTTTCCGGTTTCATGTACGTGGATTTTCCAGATCACCATGCCAACAGATCCAAAAGTTTGAGCCTGCTCGAAAGCAGAGTTCAAGTTCAAGTTAGCCCGATCACGCAGAGCCACGCCCCCGCAAAGAAGTGACAGCTCGTTTCCTGAAACTATTCCCACAGTCTACGATCTGCATTATACCATTCTGAATTACGTTTTTGTGCTCCATTCTTCCAGAGGGGGCTTTTGAAATGTAAAATAGACCCAAAATGCTGATATTAAATTCACTTTGTCCTAAATAATGCACGTTATATATACCGTGGCGACGGTGGCGCTTGCTCGTGCGATGTACACAAAAATGTGGTTATTTTAATTGTAACTGGGATTAAGATGTCTGATGAGATGCGCTGTTTGACGGATTTGAGAAATTGAATGAGCCGTTGACGTCACATGAATGAATGAGGATAAAGAAATAAAACTTCATTCAAAATAAGGAATATTCTAAACACGGGTCTCTCGTTCATTAATGTATAAACAATGAATTTATCCCATCTGGCACAGTGGCCCAGCGGTAGTGCTCAAGCCTGCCAACCTTGCGACCCGGGTTCAAATCCTGGTGTTTCCAATATGATTTTTTTGAATATAATATTAATGATTATACGCCAAAGTAGCCTGGTTTTAAGTTAAAATATTATAAATCTACATGCATTGAGGATGTCATTCTTTATATAGCTCTCAACGTGCACCAAATTGAATTATTCCTATATTGCAAAAAAAAGGAGACGACTAGGGTCTTGAACCCCGGTCGTCCGTGTGAAAGTCAAAAGAACAACCCGTTAGACCACATTGGAGATAAGTTAAAGATTGACTATACATCAATCAATGGGCAAGAGGGCCGTATCGTAATTCTGTATAACAGTTAACTTATTATTGTCGCTAGCAAGATCTCATTTGATTATTCAATCCAGCAGGCAAGTTTAAAGAAATATAATCTGATTGATTGAGGTAATGAGGGACTTAGAATTAGCCTATAGATAACGCATTTAACTTGTCGGCGAGGCGATTGAGCCGTATTGCAATCTGTCAATAAAGTCTTAAATCAATTAATCAATCAATGCCGTTGAGAATCAGGGTCTCTGCCATCGATACGTGCTGGCTTTTCACCTAAAACGGCCGCGCGCATTTAGCCTGACTCGCAAGTCTGGCTTGAGTTAACGAGACTGAATCCACCTTTGTGAAACAGGAAAATCCCGGCTTCGAACATCGGGTTAACTGAAGCTGGATAATGGACATCTTGATCGACTTAGTTGAACCACGTACATGAAACAGGGCCCAGGTATTAGGTGTATATCTTGTATAAGACATTTATCTAAATGGTGATTTCATTGGATGTGCACTGTTTATTAATGCTTGTATATCTAATTTTATGTTGTCATTTTTGTTTATGTGTTTGTTTAAAAAAAATAAAAAATAAAAATATCTGTATCTAGGGACATCTATGGATCTCAGGGAATGTATTCACATGTGTCTGTTACTAGGCTTGAGTAAATTGTGATGAAACAAAGGAGAATATAAATTGTGATTTTTCTTTGCATCACGTGTACAACAAATCTAAGCAAATTCATGAAGGGAAGATGATTAAACAGAAGGTTTTGTTGATACAGTACTGAATTCTGCCATCCGGACACATGCAATTTGAAATATTATTATAGAATATAGAATATTTTGCCTATAAATTACCTTATTATAGCCAAGTTGCACATCTATGGATCGGGCCAAATCTACTCATTCCAATGGCAGAGTTCAATCTGGATTTAGTATCACCAGAAATCTACTGTAAATACAGTTACTTTTTTATTATGGAAACTGATCCGCCATTTTGAATCAGATTTCAACGCGGATTTTTGCTAAACGTTCACAGAAAGGTAGATAAACGAACTCCGTTCTAATTTATGCCAATAACGTTCAGTTTTGTGGTAGATAATCCCGGAAAATAAGAGAAATAAAAAGAGTTATTCCACAAGTGACAAGTCATTTGATTGACAGAAGCTGGCTTGAGCTGGGTTACCTGGGTAGTGTCGTTTTTCGAAATTTCAACGCTCATTGAAAGCCCTGTCTGTCCTTCATCATTATGACTACAAATAAAGTGGCGCCACGGAGCTTTTAGCGTCTATATTCGCTTGTTAATGAATTGCATTTGGTTCATTACAATTTACTCAAGCCTAATAAAAGACACAATATTTCTGACACTCGAAATACATTTCCTGAGATCCATAGATGTCTCTAGATACCAAGAACATGCATTATTTTCTTCAACTAATAAATTTAATTTAATTTGACTTAATTTAATTGTCTTGCCATTATTGTTATTATTATTATTATTATTATTATTATTATTATTATTATTATTATTATTATTATTATTATTATTATTATTATTATTATTATTATTATTATTATTATTATTATTATTATTATTATTATTATTATTATTATTATTATTATTATTATTATTATTATTATTATTATTATTATTATTATTATTATTATTATTATTATTATTATTATTATTATTATTATTAAAATAAAGCCTTTATCTCAAGCCGACTCGACTACTGTAATGCACTCCTTACCGGCCTCCCGAAAAAATACGATGATAACTATTTTATTGCAATGCACTATTGCATTATTTTATTCTATTTTACTAACTATTTTATTGCACTGCACTATTTTACTTTGTATCAGTGATAATCACACCGTAAACAAAGACGCCTATTAACACTTTCAGCGCCAGATGGCGCTGTTTACTGTTACTGTTGAAAGGCCAGCGCCTTTTAACATGGGGATACGTGGCTGTGTTTGCAGGCCTAAAGCTATATTATATATTATAGCTATGGATCTAATAATATAGTCGATTGTCATTGAGTTTCTTCCGGTCAAGATGCAAAAAACAGATCATTTCCGTTTTATACCGTCGTGAATATGAGTGTAGTTTCAGGGTGGTCTGGTGTCATTTCCAAAATGCTTCGTAATGGCCGACAACGTGTATTGTAGTTTCCCTGGACTAGCTACTGTTCTCAAATAAAATTTAGATTATCGGTATTATGTTTCATCATGGATGCATGAGGGGGGGTTGGGGGCGCCCCTCCGTGCTTTGATCGCAACCAACGGAACACGCCACACACACACGCCCCGATCAGCATGAAGGAATTTTACCTTGACCAGGATCTGTCCCGAAAAGAATATTCCAATTATCTGATCGCCATTCCAAGTACTGATGTCGATCAAGGTGCCAACGTAATCCAGCATTGAACATGAACCCGACCCTCGTCGATGCATGCGTTATAAGCGGTTGGCTTGACCGAGTAGTTAGACCCCGCCCGCAGGCCGCAGCTCGGCCCAGACACCAAGCCACATCGTTCCAAATGGAGTGCAATAGCGGCCGCAAGGCGTTAGGCGGCGGTATTGGACTTTTGAGATCTCAGACCCATCCCCAGTGATAACACAGGCTGCCGGCATGTCTTTATGAATGGAAATATCGAATAAAAGAAACAACGATGAAAACCCGACTATACTCTGGTTTTCGGGGGTCCTGGCGCTCATTGTTCGGCGATTTAATGTTCTATGTCTTACCTTGACTTTGTCTATTTTGCTGCTATCTATTTTATGCTTTATGTCTGCACTTTATGCATTGCTCTTGACTGCCAATGTTGTGCTCATTTTATGCCTGTCTTTTTGTACTGCTGTGAAGCACTTTGAGCTGCAATTCTTGTATGAAATTATTATTATTATTATTATTATTATTATTATTATTATTATTATTATTATTATTATTATTATTATTATTATTATTATTATTATTATTATTATTATTATTATTATTATTATTATTATTATTATTATTATTATTATTATTATTATTATTATTTTTATTATTTTTATTATTATTATTATTATTATTATTATTATTATTATTATTATTATTATTATTATTATTATTATTATTATTATTATTATTATTATTATTATTATTATTATTATTATTATTATTATTATTATTATTATTATTATTATTATTATTATTATTATTATTATTATTATTATTATTATTATTATTATTATTATTATTATTATTATTATTATTATTATTATTATTAATTATTATTATTGTTTGCTTCATTAATTAAAGGGTGTGAATTTAAGTGTTCTCTAGTGCCTTTTGTCCACTTTAAGGTGGTGGTATAAGTTAAAGGTTGTGGTGTCGAAGTAAAGAAATCTATCTGGGCTAAGCCCCGGATCTCCTACAATCCTAAATCCGCCCAACTTCTGATGTGCATTTATTGGGTCTCATAGTAAGATAGCAACTTAATTTTTTTTTTTTTATTTTAATAACGCTTTTATTTTTAAGGCAAAACCACGCCGACCTCAGTAGATGTGAAGCTAAGGGAGAGGCGTGCCTTGTCATACTGTCTTTTTTTTTAGCCTGAGTGATAGTAATGTGTCATGTCATGGCTGCGTCAGCTTTTCTTTTAGCTCCTGGTGTCAAAACATTTCCATTTTGTTTTCTGATTATTTTCTCTCCCTGGTTGGATAGCTAACATAGCGTCAGTGTTGTGAAGGATCAGATTAAACCGAATATGTATATTTATTTATATATATATATTTAATTGTATTTGTATATCGTTTGATATCCCCTGTATATTCCTTGTACAATATGCATTGAATATCCCTTTAGTCTACTAAACAGCCCATAATAGTTTCATTCTACCATTGGACGAGAACCTGGCGCCAGGTTGCCATACCCCTAGGTCCAAGTTCAATCGTGCCGCCTAACATGTCGTGGCAAGCCCCGGTTCCGCGCAGGAATATGTCGGGCGAAATACGAATGGTACTATTTGTTCATAGCGCATATATATATGGCGCAAGTAAAGTAGAACTTTCTTTTAGTCCAGTTCTTTACCCTCCAACAGAGTGACAGACGCAAAGCCTCCCCACGACGCACGTGTGGTGTAGTAAGGCCTACTTGTCCCAGAATAGGCATTGAGATATCGTGTAGATTAATAGTTGAATAGTCATAGTTTGGCACTATACCGTCGAGTTGGACGTATTCTATTAAGCTAATAATAGTCTATTTATGTATGGTGCATCGTTCGGTTAGAGTTCTAAAGTTATCAGTACCCCCATCGTTCCTGACGTTATCTGGACGCTTAACCAGGCTGAGCAGACCCCTAGTGGTGATTGCATCCGAGGAGCTCCGGGCCAAGAGCGACTGGACCTGTATATTGGATTACTCTACCCGGACGACGGCGAGCCTTCCACCGCTTGGATTATGCTTTGTGTGCTTTGATTATTCCATGGATAAAGGCCAACACTGCGGAGTGTTGGAACTACCCCCCGGAGAGGACTCCAGGTGAGACGGCGCTCGACACCAGTGAGGTCGCCTCACGTCTCTCCGTTGTGGACCGGCAGCTACCGTCCACAGAGGGTCCAGCTGTATTCGTCTGCGGCCCGAGGTTCTGTGGGCACCGTGTCCAAGACTTTGGATTCTCCCAAGACACCGTCGGCCAGATGGGATACCGCCAGCGGCTTCTCTAACCCCCCCCTCCTACTGTCTTACAACCAGCGGGACCCCCCCCCCCCTTAGTGTATCCAGCTATAATCATCTAAGTACCATCGCTATCGTTTTCCTAAATATTCCAGGTTGTATACTTACTCCCTGCGTAACCAGAGATTGGACATTCAATGTTGATTTGCCTACGAATACTCATTTGCCATAAAAGTGCATATTTCATATTTCAAATCATAAATGTAATTAAGTGATCGTTGTATACACCTTTTGCTGTATTAAACCTTCGATTTGGTACATTTGTGTGGATTCGTTTCATCAGGTGGGAAAGTGTTCATCATACTTATATCTTGTACTGGGTGGCCAGAAGTTAAAGTACATGAGGTAGTGGTATTAAATATCATATCTAACAATACAGTCAGGGAATTGTACCCCTCAGTTACAATTGGTCCTTCGAGCCGGAGGGTAACTAGTGTAATATTAGTATAGTGTTATTAATATCGAAATGGCCTATGATGAACACTCCACGAAACGATCCTCCTAACCTAGAACGCCCGCGGCGCAGACGACAGACACCTCAGTACTTAGAGGCTTACACTATCAGTCAACTACCTAGCCTTCGACAAACGGTAAACGCGGTAAAAGTAGAAAGTAAAATTATGTCTGACCTTAATGACCAGGTTTCCCCGACCACAGAGGCCCTAGTAGGTCCTAATGTAACTGACCAAGCTCACGGTGGGGACCAGGAGGGAATTGACATGCCTTTACCCCCCGCCACTACCCAAGAAGTAGTCCCCGACCAGCCCCGGGAGGAAGACAACCCTACAGAGAGAGAACTCTGCACGGAAGAAGAGGAGGAGAGCGCCGAGGAACTAGAGCTCCAGGACTCCCCAACGAGTACCCCCAGGAGCGGCTCACGCAGGAGCGGCTCACCTCCACAACCGCCTTCCCCCAGAGAAGCGGCGAGGATGCTACAACAGGCGTTCCTCGTCCGCCTGACAGCCTCTACCGAACGCGATCGACTTCAGGGTGAACGCGACCGTCTCCAAGCACAGGCGCTTAGCGAGCACGAACATTTTACTATTGAGGGAGAACGCCTCCAGGCGCAGCGACGGAGCGAAGAAGAGCTCATACACCGGGAGATGAGACGCCGGGAGATGAGACGCCTTCAGACGGAAATTAATATGGTAAGAGACCGGGCCGCAGCAGACCGCGCCGCCGCCGCAGCAGAGCGCGCCGCCGCCGGAGCCCAGCGCGTCGCTGACTATGCCCAAAGAGAAGCAGAGCGCGCCGCCGCCGAAGCCCAGCGCGCCGCTGACTATACCCAAAGAGAAGCAGAGCGCAACATCGATCTCATCCAGCGCCAAGCCGAGCGCGACAGCATACAAGCCGAGCGCGACAAGTTAATGGCGCAGCTAAGGAAGCGGCTGATGATCCCCAGGGCAACACCCTCTCCCTCCACCAGGGGCTCAAGGAACTCGTCGAGACAACAGTCAAGGGCAGCGCCTCCTAACCGAGCAAGCGACCCTGAACTTGACCAACAGACCAAGCCTATACCCCCCGCAGACCCCCTTCCCAGACCGGTCCAAGCGAGACCCAGCTACAAGGAAGGAGCGGCATACACTGCGGAGAAGCAAGATAAACGACTACAGGATCTGGGAGACCTGATAGAGGAAGAAGAGGGAGAGGAGGAGAACCAAGCCCGACGACAGCACAGTACTCCACCGGACCAGGAGGTCCAATACAGCCCAGGCTATACCCCCGCGGCGCTGCGCTACAGACCCCCGACTCTATTCACGGGTGAGCACGACGCACGACCAGCCCCGAGGAATAGCACCTGGACCAGCTGGCCATGGTACCCTGTCAGTACCAGCCCACAGCGAGGCGCAAGAGGGGACTCGCCCAGGAGGTCTCTCCCCCAACGCTCGCCGATGTATCAGCCATCCACGGCGTCATACATTGCCAGCAGCGACCCCCCAGTATTGCGCAACCTCAACCCACACGTCGCAGAGGACCCAGCAGCAGATGAAGAGGTCCAACACAGTGTGAAGAACAGTTTCTACGTGGACAACTGTTTACAAAGCGTTTCGACTCAAGAAGAAGCCGAGGCTCTCCTAATCAAGTTACGCGCCTCCCTGATCAAAGGCGGCTTTGATCTCCGGCAGTGGGCCAGCAGTGACCCGCACGTATTGTGCAGCCTCTCCTCCGCGGACAAGGCTGCCAGCAGCGAGACCTGGATGGCGACAATCCCAGGAGAAGCCCAAGAAATGACACTAGGACTAGTCTGGCGCTTCAAAACAGACTCGCTCCACTATAGACACAAACCCTTGGCTCCAGAGCAGGGAAGGTCGGCGGCGATACCGACCACCAGACGGAGTGTGTACAGAACACTCGCCAGACAATATGACCCGTTGGGATGTATTCTACCTTACACCACCAGGGCAAAGATGATTGTACGAGCACTATGGGACAAGGACCAGGGCTGGGACGACCCAATACCCGCACACCTTGCCTCAACATGGAGAGAGTGGGAGACGGAACTCCGCTCACTCCCAGGCGTCAATATACGCCGCAGCTACTTCCCATCCACAGTGAGGCCAGAGACATGCGAGATTGATCTACACGTCTTCAGCGACGCCTCCGAAGTAGCCTACGGATCGGTGGCTTACTTGCGTGCCCAAGAGAAGGGAGGAAAGATACACACTGCTTTCATCCTGGCCCGCTCAAGAATAGCCCCACGTAAGCAACAATCTATCCCACGTCTAGAGCTCTGCGCAGCCCTCGCAGGAGCGCATCTAGCCACGTTAATCCAACGTGAACTCACCATTCCGGTGCATAGAACAATCTTGTGGTCAGATTCCACGACAGTACTCACATGGATCAAGTCTGATTCATGCAGATACAAAGTCTTCGTGGGAGTCAGAGTCACAGAGATTCAAGAGTTAACAGAAGAAGCAAGCTGGCGGTATGTGGACACCAAACACAACCCAGCTGACGTCATCACCCAGGGAATGTCTCTGGATGACCTAACCCGTCGCAACATCTACAGTGATGGACCAGCATTCCTCAAGCTCCCGGAAGGAGATTGGCCTACGCCCACCCCGAGGGAAGCAAGTAACGAGGAGGCTGAGAACAAGAAACCTATGTTCTGTGGACTGAGCACTGTCGCCTCCACAGACCCCAACATAGATGACTGCATTACCCTAGAGAGTGCGCAACAAAGAACATTCCTGCGGCACCACCCAGAGATTCAGTCCACCACTGACATGTCAGCAGCTGACTACGAAGAAGCAGAACTTCTTCTACTACAACGAGCCCAGAGAGACTCGTTCCCCGATGAGCTAGACTGTCTACAGGGAGGAAACCCCGTCCCATCAGACAGCAGACTGATTCACCTGGCACCAGAGAGTGACGCCCATAATCTCATCAGAGTGGGTGGTCGCCTGCGGAGAGCCCCCGATCTACCAGATGACATTAAGCACCCGATCGTCTTGAACAGCCGACACAAGGTCACAGAGCTGATCATAAGGAGATACGACGAGGATGTACACCACGCAGGAGCAGAGAGAGTCTTCGCGGAGATCAGACGTCGTTATTGGATATTGCAAGGGAGAGAAGCAGTACGGCGCTTCCAGCGAACCTGTCTAGACTGCCGTAAGTGGCGCGCGCAGCCCAGCATACCACGGATGGCTGACTTACCCCCCTGTCGCCTCCGAATCGGCGACAAGCCATTCCACCCCACAGGCATGGACTGCTTTGGCCCGTTGTATATAAAGAGAGGAAGAGGCACCGAGAAGCGGTGGGGTATTGTATTCAAATGCATGACCACCAGAGCGATACATATCGAGCTCCTTCCGACCATGAGCACAGACTCATTCCTTATGGCCTTCCGGAGATTCACATCACGGAAAGGAAAACCGTCTACATTGTTGTCTGATCACGGGACCAACTTCAAAGGCGGAGAAAGAGAGCTGAGAGAGAGCTTCCAAGCTATGGGCCCAGAACTTAAGACCCACCTCGCTCCAGCCCAGATTGACTTCCAG